>NC_056738.1:19658705-19958705 GCF_019279795.1 Protopterus annectens | reverse complement strand
TGCCTGTACTTCTGAGAAGTAGATGCCGAACAATAGGGGGCCAAGGACTGAGCCCTGTGGGACACCACTTGTAACCGGCTTGGAGGCTGACATGGCTCCAGCAACTCTAACCCTGTGGGTTCTGTCCTTTAGCCAGTTTGCAACCCATCTTGTGACATATGGGTTTACATTTAAGCTGGTAAGTTTCTCTATGATACCCGAGTGGGGTATTGTGTCGAAAGCTTGGTCAAGGTAGGCTGTATGGACTGCCTTTCCCTCATCAATGGCCTTGGTAACTGTTTCGAAGAAGTCGACCAAGTTCAAAAGGCAAGATCTGCCCTTGACAAAGCCAAACTGGGTTGGGTCCAAGGTCTGCAAGTCCCCTATGTCCTTGTTTATGAGTTCCATTATGATCCTCTCCATAGCTTTGCAGACCAGGCTTGTTAAGCTTATGGGGCGGTAATTACCAGGGTCCGTAGAGGCACCGCCTTTGTGGAGTGGGACCACAGTTGCCGTACGCCACTCCTTGGGCACATATCCTGTGGTAAGGCTAAGATTAAACAGCTACCTTATGTGCGGGTTTAGTTCTTCATTGAGTTCATGTAGCACACAGCCGGGGTCACCATCCGGTCCCACTGATGCTGTGTTTTTAGCTTTAGAGAGAGCAGCTTTCACCTGCAAATTTGAGATGTCTGGGAGGCTACACTCTGTTGGGATAGTTATCTCTCCTTTTCGGGGGAGAGGGGGGTGAAGTTTGCGCTGAACCTGTCTGCCAGTATGTTGGCAATGTCTGTGGGTTCAGTGATTTTTGTATCATTTTGGACTAATTCTGAGCATATCTGGGAGTTTCCACCCAGGTTTCTGACATAGCTGAAGAAGGCCTTATGATTGTCTTTTGAATCTATGGCAATTTTTTTCTCAAAGTTGGCCTTGGATGATTTTATGAGGGATCGTAGTTTCTTGCTAGTACTGATCAAAGATGCCTTCCCTTTTTGGGATTTTGCTCTATCATGTAATAGCTTTCTCCTCTTATTGTAAAGTTTGTTTATGGCTGGGGTCCACCAGACTGGACGTTTGCCCTTGGTGGAAAGAGTCTTGGTTTTATTTGGGATTGCCTGATCCATGCAGTCCTGAAGGTGTTCATAGAAGGCATTTGTAAGGGCTTCCGCAGCTTGGGTTGTGGTTTCCATTGACTCAGGGGCCTTGAAGGATACCACACCTGTCTTGAGTAGTGTGAAGTTTGCTTTAGAGAAGTTCTTCACTGTGGTCTTTTTTGTTTGGGGTGGGGCGGATGTGGATTTCTAGTGAGATTAGTTTATGATCTGATCTCACCAAAGAGGGATATACTTCCGGTGTGGAGCATTTTGTCCCCATGTTTGTGATGATGAGATCTAGTATATTTTCTCCTCTTGTGGGACGGTGACTAGTTGTTCCATGGCATTTGAATTTATGAACTCCAGGAACCTTTGGGCTAGAAAGTTGGGGCTTGAGTAATGTTCCCAGTCTATATTCAGGTAGTTGAAGTCACCCAATATGATGGTGTTTGGTGATACATTTATACCCTCCAGTGTCTTCAGGAAGGCTGTGTGGGTTTCCTGAGTTTGAGAGGGTGGCCTGTAGCATGCTACAAATTGTAGAGCAGTTTTGTCTATGGTTAATTGCACCTGGATGGTTTCCGATGCTTCGTGCGTAGCCACCAACCTGGAGGTGTGGGTATCCTTGATGAATATGGATACACCCCCTCCTTTTGTGGTATGGTCCGGGTTTTGGGGCCGGAACGCATGATATGAGGTAAAACCTGATAGTGCCGGGGTGCTCTCAGGAGCCTTGAACCAGGTTTCAGTCACAGCACAGACATCGATGTTCTCCATACTGAGAAGGGCCTCGAGTGCGTGCATTTTGAGATTTAGACTTCTGGCATTGAGCAGCATTACCCTTAGTTTCTTCCCGTTTTCGATTTCTAGGGTGGTAGGTTTAGAATTTGAGCCTTGCCTAAAAAAGGCACTATGGGGGTGGCAAGAGCCTTAGCCAATATCCGGAATCCCAGGGGTGACAGGTGCAAGCCGTCCCTTGCGAAGCAGCGTGGCTTGTCAAGCATGTCATCCCAAGCAGACAGACACTGGATCCCCTTTGAATGACACCAGAAATTAAGCCAATTGTTAAAGCTGATCATCTTGTCACTATATTGTGGCATCATTCATGGTGAAGGAAGGATACTGCTCAGGGTCAGGGTCATACTTGCCTGGGCTACATTATCAGAGAGCTCCTTTATGTCTCTTTTCATGTAGTCCAGGGAGGTACATCTCAGGTCGTTCACACCAGCATGGACAATGACTGTGTCATACTTGTACTTGCCGTGGAGTGACCTGAGTGCTTGTGTTATGTGGCGGATTCTAGCGCCCGATAGGCAGCTTACCGTGACCTTCTCCTTGTTCAGCCTGGTGAGTGGGACGTCAGTGTGTCTGACTATGGAGTCACCTATGACAAGTATGTTTGGTGTTGTATTTGGCCTTAAGGGCAGTGACTGCTTTGCACACTGATTTTGTTTTTTATGTGTTGTTTGTGTGGTGTCTTGAGTTTGCAGTTGCTTGGGTGTCTGCTTTGGAGGCCTTTGCTGTTTAGGTAAATTTTTACTCACAGCCTCCGAGTATGTCTTAGTGTGTTTATGTGTTTGATTCAGTGGTGTGGTTGAGTTATGTGAGACTTGTATTGTGGTGTGTGTAGGTGCCTTCTCCTCCTGCCTGGTCTTGCCAGTCCTGAGTTGAGAGAGCTCAGCCTCCAGTTTGGCTAAATAGCTGCATCTCTCGCAAGTGTTAGTGTTATGTGGGAGGAGGAGAGGGTTGTCCTTGTACATGAGGCAATTGTAACATTGCCTCAGAATTCCCAGATTCACCAACTGGGCAGGAGAGGATGCCAGCATTTGACCCTTCGACATGCTAGAAAGAATTATGAGTTGGTATGAGACAGAAAAGTAGAGGGCTTAGCAGGGAAGTGGGCACTCCTGGGGGGTTTTGCAAGTGAGGGATTTGTATAATATAGGAGTGCTTGACCTGCAAAGAAAATGCTTATGAGACAAGGGATATGCTTTTAAGACAAGTGCTGAGCTTTTTGAGAAGAAAAAGCAATTAGGAACAAGTGCTGTGCTTTTTAGTGAAGGTGTAAACTGTTTAGGTTCCTAACAGAGCAGTTCTAAGGGAAAAATTGAAGAACAGACTTTATGGAGCCAGAAAAAGTTTAACCTTGTTAAACCGGTGCTGCCCGATGCTGCTCTAGTGGCAACTCCACGCTAAATCAAGCTAAAGCACGTTAAGGCGTGCTTGATAGCAGGGGCTGGAAAGAAGCAGGAATAGACCCAAAACAGACAATAAAACTACAGTTTCAAGTCAGTAACCACTCCTACAGGGGGCAGGGAAGCTGCTCAATGTTATTCACTGCCACTGATCAACAGAGAGACTTTCCTTTAGCCCAAGCAAAAATGGCCTCACAGAAACTTACAAACAGTTCAGGAAACAGCAAGCCTGTAACTGAACTTTTTTAAATCTCAGAAAAGTGGGAAAAAAGCAAGATTTATTTTTTTGTTTTTGTTTTTTCAGAGATAGCAGAGGTTCACAGGTAATATCAAGTTATAACAGTGCAGTAAATGACCCCACACAAGAGTGCTAGGTCAAGGACAGAAAATATGCAAGTTTTGAGAAAAAAAAAACGATTTAAAATCAAGTGCAAACAGGAAATTCAGTAAACAACTTTTGGTTGTGCTCTAAATACAGCTACTAATGCAGAAATCAAGTTTAACAAGCCAGAAAATGCTCAAACTAGGCAGCTATGCAGAAAAACTTAGCAAATAAACAGAGAAAAATACTTAAAATCTCAAAAGTGGCTCCCTTCTTCTCTCAGCGTTTTCTCCTCTTGGTGGGTGCTTCACCAACAGCCATCAAGCCTGAAAAGACGCCAAAACCACGAGGCAACTAGGTTTTAAGAGAGGAAGATGAAGGAGTTTTGGAAATGACCCCTGTTGGCCAATAAAACTACAGTTTCAAGTCAGTAACCACTCCTACAGGGGGCAGGGAAGCTGCTCAGTGTTATTCACTGCCACTGATCAACAGAGAGACTTTCCTTTAGCCCAAGCAAAAATGGCCTCACAGAAACTTACAAACAGTTCAGGAAACAGCAAGCCTGTAAGTGAACTTTTTTAAATCTCAGAAAAGTGGGGAAAAAAGCAAGATTTTCATGAACTACAGGACATAACACTAAAATTCTTCACAGCAGTTGAAACATGGCTTACCAACTCACAATGTATACTTAACCCTAGTAAAACCAAGCTCATAATCTTCTACCCTACTAGAGCCACAACACCCCCCCCCCATCTATTTTCCATAATTGCCACAGGCAACACCACTATTGTACCTGTTAAACAGACAAATGCCTTGGTGTTCTTATCAATAATATGAGATTTGACCAACACATATCACAAACTGTTAAAGCACACAAAAAATGGGCACCTTATATAAAAGCAAACCATTCATAACTAAAAATCAAAGTCGCCATTGCAAGAACACACCTGCTCTCAACACTTCTCTACGCCTCACCAATACTCACTAACCTCAGAAAAACAGACCTTGGAAAACTCGAAACATGTTATAACAACATAGCAAAATTTCCACTGACTCCCCATATAGTACACACCACTGTCATGTACTAAAAAAGCCATTGTGGCTTGAATTCCCATATCTCTTATATTACAACCAGCTGTCAATGGCATACAAGTTATTTGACTAACTAGGTAAAATACCTGTCTTGCAAAACCTGCTTGAACCAGATTTTAATCACAGAGTACTATGCTCATGCAACAAATCTTTACTAAATGTTAGCAAAGCCACAATATGTAGCCAAAATCTTGAATTCCCTACCTCTAGACTTAAGAACTGCAACTAGTAACACTCATTTAAAAAAAAATACTGCAGGAACATTTGATTAGCAATTTCCTCTGCTCATGTAATGATCCAGGATAAAACACTTCTTCCCCTAGATGACGTCTACCTCGGACTACACCTTGGCTAACTCCTCCATGGCTACACAGTTCATTATGTTTATTTCAGTGAACTACTGTCCATGATGTCCTTCATGGATGCATCTGCAGTCATAACAACTGGGTTGTCCTGTCGTCAGGCAGCCCTGCAGTCGGCCGGATTCCAAAGTCCGGGTCCGGCTTCGGCTGATGTCGCACTCCACCCGACGTCATCTCTGTTGGTCTTCGGGTATAAAAGCATCAGCCGACGCCATTTTCCTCAGTCTTTCTTGCCGCGTGGCGCCCGAAGCAGAAGCTGTTCGCAAGTGCCGGTCGGTCGGATCCAGAGATTACTTCTACCGAATACTACTTCGAAGACTTCTAAAGCTAAGTACCCCGTTGGGGACTCTTTCTTGCCTCAGCCGATGTCAGAAAAAGTTAACAATTGTTTAACCTGTGGGAAACAAATACCTCATAAAGATTTCCACTCTTACTGTCTGCCTTGTTTAGGCCCAGCCCACGACGCAGCAGCCTGTTCGGCCTGTGCTTCTTTCAACCGACGAACGCTTAGGCGTCGGTCGGAGTTTGCAGAACAGTTTTTCGGTTCTGATTTTGCGTACATTATGCCGTCGGATCCTCCGACTACCCAATCTACCAAAAAACGCAAAGAAAAAGACCGACACTCGCGGTCCGCGGTTTCGGCCGAAACCATGGTTAAGCAAACCGCGAGTGTCTCGGTTTCGGCCGAAACCGAGCAAACTGATCAAAGTACAGCTGAACCTATACCTACAACTGAGGCCCCTGCTACAACTCTTGAATCGACCTCAGAAATTTTACCCACTATGGTGGTTGACTTATCAGACACCATCCCCTTGGATGTCTCCACCCCAGCACGTGGTGCTGCTAGGCCTCCAGCAGCCATGTCCATTAAGGCCTTCGCCAGGGCTAAAGCAGCCAAGACTACTAAAACAGTGCCTGTTAAACCACCCACATCCAGGCCCTCTTCTAGTTCTCAAATGCTTACTTTGGCAGAAGATTTAATTTCTTTAATTAGAGGATCTCAATCTCACCCAGACAGGGCCTCTCAGCCCCCAGAGAAGAGACCTAGGGCAGAGCCCCCTGAGCCTGTGTCTTCTGATGATTCTGCTGATGAATCAGACATAACTGACCAGCCAGAGGCTCCCTTCTCCAATTTTGAAGATTCTGATGCTGAAGAATCCATTCCAGCTGCTTCTCCACCAGAAGAATTCTCCTTTGGGGAAACCTTGCATGCCATGCGAGAACAGTTCCAATGGCAGCAACAGGATTTTTCAGACTCCAGAAAAAGACTTAGGACCTTTCTGCACCTCCCACAGCACAGGCCCTTAGCTATACCTCCTGTTCTCTCTGTGGTGGATGATGCTTTCAATGATGTTTGCTCCGCTCCAGATTCTTTACCCCAGCCCCTGCCAAACCAGACAGATTTTACAGGGTGCCAGATACTCATCACCACCTTTACAAGGCCCCACTTGCAGACCCAGAAACTATATCCCAGGGTCCCAAGGCAGTAGCAGCGACCATAGCTAAAACCCTATTCCTTCTGAAAGGGAAGCAAGGTCATTAGACAGATGGGGTAAAAAGGTCTACACTTCAGCTACTCTCTCAGCTAGAGCTTTAAACTGTCAGTTTCACATGATTCAATACCAAGAGTTTATGCTTGATCAGTTAACTAAAAAACTAACCACTGATGAATCTCTTGATAAGAAATATGTATTAGAGATGGTAAATAACATACAACAGGTTAGCAACCATTCCTTAAAATGTGGCTATGATGCACTGGAGGCTTCATTTAGATCAGCCATGACTGGCACAGTGATAAGAAGGCATGCATGGCTAAAGGAGCAAGCTTTACCGGATCATGTTAAAGTTAAGTTGCTTGATGCTCCTATGGACAAGACAAGTTTGTTTGGTACACCTGCCCAGCAGGTTATGAAGAAAATGGAAGAAAAGGCAAAATCAGTTCAAACTGTTAAAGATTTCTTGCAGGTTCAACCCCCAAGGTTTAGCAGGAACTGGCCTGCCAAAAATTGGTCCTTTCCTGACTCCACAAAATTTCAAAGAGGCAGGAATAGACGTCCCAGAGGCAGAAACCAATCCAGAGGAGGTGCCTACAGAGGACGACAGTGGCAAGGTAACAACAGAGGCACAGACACAGCCACTGCCACTACATCAGCACAACCACAGTGACTTAACCCTAAATCCGCCTACCAGGGAACAAATAGCAGCTCCTCTAGGCGGAAAGTTAACCTTATTTTCAAAGAACTGGCACTACATAACAAAAGACAAGTGGATTTTACAAACCATAGATCAAGGTTACCGGTTTCACTTCCACACTTTACCAGTCAAAAGAGGAATGCCAAATCTACCTCCAAATCAAAAAACACAGGCTCTACGCCAGATAATGGAGTTAGAAAACATGAGAGCTGTAGAAAGAGTGCCAACAGCAGAGCAAGGAAAGGGGTTCTATTCCAGACTATTCCTAGTTCCAAGAAAGGAAAAAAGTTGGAGACCAATTCTCGACCTGTCCACCTTAAATACATACATCATTGTCCCAAAATTCAAAATGCTGACCCTACAGCAACTTCTTCCCATGCTTGGCAAGGAGTCTTGGCTGGTAACTCTAGATCTCAAGGAGGCATACCTGCACGTCCCCATTCGACCAATCTGCAGAAGAT
Organism: Protopterus annectens; assembly: GCF_019279795.1. Classification (NCBI taxonomy): domain Eukaryota; kingdom Metazoa; phylum Chordata; order Ceratodontiformes; family Protopteridae; genus Protopterus; species Protopterus annectens. Next base: position 19,951,007 of record NC_056738.1, on the reverse strand, counting down.
ACCTCAGATTTCTTGCAGGATCAGAGCACTATCAATTCTCAGCATTGCCCTTTGGCTTATCTACTGCCCAGAGTATTCACAAAATGCCTGGCATCAGTAATCGCCCATTGCAGACTACAGGAATTCAAATTTACCCATACCTGGACGACTGCCTGCTACAAGGGACAACAAAAGCAAGCTGACAACAGATTTACAAAGGGTCATTTACTTGCTACAAGCACTGGGATACACAGTCAATTTACAAAAGTCAAGGCTGATACCATCCCAAACAAGGACATTCTTGGCTGAATTGGACACAGTAAAGCAAATGGCATTCCTGACTACAGAAAAACAAAAGAACTTCCTCTTTACTTCTTGGCACTAACAAAACTGAACAAGTTAACAGCAAGAAAAGTTCTGCAGGCCTTGGGCTTCATGGCATCATGCATAATCTTGGTTCCATTTGCCAGACTACATATGAGGAAACTACAGTGGTACCTAAAGAATTTATGGTCCCAACACAGACACAGTCTAGAAACAGAAATCCCACTAATTCCATGCTTAAAACAGGAGTTCCTATGGTGGGCTCAGGCATGCCAGTCAAACCCAGGCCTACCCTTTCGCAGATGTCAAGCAAGCCAGACCATCACAACAGACGCTTCAGACCTAGGATGGGGGGCCCACATGCTGGACAAGCGCGTGCAAGGATTGTGGACACAGGATCAACTTCACCTGCACATCAATCTAAAAGAAATGCTGGCAGTAAAACTGGCAATCCAAAAGTTCAAACCATTTCTCAAAGAGGGCCAGTTGATGATAAGGACAGACAACACCACAGTCATGTGGTACATCAACAAACAGGGAGGCACTCATTCATACCCCCTATGCAGAATGACCTTGGAGCTGTGGACCCTGGCTCTCAGCTACAACATCCAGTTACAGGCAATATTTGTACCGGGGAAAGACAATACTCTAGCAGACATATTAAGCAGAACCACTTCGGATGCCCACGAATGGAAGCTGCACCCGGACATCTTCAAGACCATCTCAAAGAAATGGGGAATGCCACAGATAGACCTATTCGCATCACCTCTCAATCACCAGCTCAGAAAATTCTGCACAAGGACATTCCACCCACTAGCATGGAAAGTGGACTCGCTGTCCTTCAACTGGAAAGGCCTAACAGCATATGCATTCCCACCTCTTCCCTTGATACACAAGGTACTACTAAAAATCAAGGAAGAACATCCAAGGATAATCCTGATAGCTCCAAACTGGCCAAGACAGCACTGGTACCCACTACTGAGGAGCATGTCTCGGAACAATATGTGGCCAATACCCCTGATGCCTTTGATGTTAACTCAGAACAACTACAGCATCATACATCCAAACCTAAAAACGTTGCAACTGACTGCATGGAACATCACATAGCAGCAGCTAATCCAGGACTTTCCCAAAGAGTTAAAGACATTATTCTTGAAGCACACAGACCTTCAACAAGAAGGAACTATGCTGGAAAATGGAAAAGGTTTGTCATTTGGAGTACGGAAAGAGGAAAAGATGTGTCAAACATAGATATGCCTAACATTCTGGAGTATCTGGCCGAACTTCTTCATTCAGACCTCTCCTACTCCTCCATCAAGATACATGCATCAGCTATTTCAGCAGAATACAGCTTTGATCCACCTGTTTTTTCGCACCCTTTGCTCAGGCAGTTCCTCAGAGGAATCAAGAATGTAAAACCTCCAAGGAAACCACCATTACCAGCTTGGGACTTAAACTTTGTGCTAGAAAAATTGACACTACCACCCTTTGAACCAGCAGCAACAGCAGACATACAACACCTGTCATGGAAAACTGCTTTCCTACTGGCAATTACTTCAGCAAGGAGGGTTTCAGAACTACAGGCCTTAATGGCAGTGCAACCCTTCCTAATCTTCCACCAAGATAGAGTGTCCATGAGGACTAATCCTACATTTATGCCCAAGGTGGTATCCAGAGTGTCTTTAAACCAGGCAATCCACCTACCTACCTTCTTTCCCAACCCACAAAACAGAGGGGAAAGAATACTGCATACCTTGGATGTACATAGACAGCTACGCTACTACTTGGACAGAACAAAAAATAGCAGAAAGACTGACCAACGTTTTGTAGCTTATGCAACAGGAAGGGAAGGAAAAGCTATTTCCAAACAGACAATCTCCAAATGGATAGGAAATTGCATACGATTCTGTTACTCCTTCCATGGAAAACCAATTCCACAGAACATAAGACCTCATTCTACAAGGGCAACAGCCACTACCACAGCCTTCTTACAAGGAGTGGCAACCAAAGACATTATTGAGGCGGCTACTTGGACCTCCGTGCATACATTTGCCAAGCATTATAATTTGCCTCTATATTCCAGATCCCGAGCAGGGTTTGCCACTGCTGTACTGCAAGGGATCCTAAACACACCATAATCTACTTTTATCGTCCTTCCGTAGTTGGATATGGTATTCTACCCAGTTGTTATGACTGCAGATGCATCCATGAAGGACATAGTACAGTTTTGTACCTACCATAAATGTAGATGTCCGAACTGGATAGCATCTGCAGTCAGGATTACCTCCCTCCTTCCCCTCTGTGGTACTCCTAGGGAGTTTACCCTCCTAATAGCTAGCTGTTGGTAAGGAGTCTTTTATGGTGTATTTGTTTGTATATATGTACATACATGCTTATTGTTGTGTTTACCTCTACCTATTTGGAAACATTGGCATCTATCCAAATTTTAGCCTGCAAGAGGGCTACTGGCATCTGGGGCAAGAAACACTGAGGAAAATGGCGTCGGCTGATGCTTTTATACCCGAAGACCAACAGAGATGACGTCGGGTGGAGTGCGACATCAGCCGAAGCCGGACCCGGACTTTGGAATCCGGCCGACTGCAGGGCTGCCTGACGACAGGACAACCCAGTTGTTATGACTGCAGATGCTATCCAGTTCGGACATCTACATTTATGGTAGGTACAAAACTGTACTTTCTTACTACATGCCATAAAATCTGTAGTTGTCATTAGAAAGTTATTTATTAGCTTTGACAAGCCTAACTCTTAATAGACTGCTTTAAGTCTTTGTCTTATAATTATGCTTCTGTTTAAGTTAATACCTTATATTAGCCAGCTGACTGTACTTTGAACTCTTTACTTGACAAAATGCTGTGTAAATTCTAACAATCTGCATCAAGAGTATCACACCAGCTTAGCAGTGTTCACGTTGTACATCTGAGGTAATGCCCTTGTTATTACTTATTTGTACTCTGTGTGGAGCTTTTCTCCCCGGACCTCCACTGAAAACCAGCTCACAACCAGTAGGACTATCCCGGTAAGCAATTGTAAAATAAGTAAATAAAATAATAGTAATCCAAACAGTCTTGGTGCAGCTCAGCAGATTTTATGACTTGTATCAAATGAGTTTTTGGATGTTATGATTATTCCTGGTTTACAGTGCTCATCATCTTCTTCCAAAGCTTGACTAGCTAAGGTTAATAATGAATCTGAAGTAGGATATTCATTTGTCTGCAACCTGTGGGTTATGGATCCGATATCGGATCCGAACCGGCATGGTTTTCCAGCTATGGATCCAAGCTCTCAGCTCCTCCCCTCACCCATAATGCCCTGCTCTACCCTCATGACCCCAGATCTCGTTTGCCGCGCTGGTTACTGGATTTGTATTCATAGCTCTCAGCTAAGTGGTTATTTCTTTCCTGTTAAAACAGAAAATTTAAAGTTTTTTGTGTATTTCTGTGTGAAAGTTTAGGTTTCCCTCCTTGATAGTTTTATTTTGAGTTAAATTGAGTAATTTTTTTTACCTCCCCTCGCTGTTGCGTAGAGTGTGTGTGTTGGGCCTGTGTGTCTTTTTTTGTTTAAGTTACTTTTAGTAGCTTTATAGATTATGGCTGATCAGCCTAAATCTATTTTCTCAAAATGCTCCGAGTGTGGCCATAAGCTCTCACCGGCTGATGGCCACACTCGGTGTGTTAAGTGTCTCGGGGTTGAACACCTCACATCTGGTTGCTCCATTTGTGCAGGGTTCAACCCCAGGGCACTGAGGGAGCGGAGGTCCAAGCTTGTCTTGGCGGGTCTTTACCGCCAGACTCGGCTCCGCCTCCGCTCCTTCGGGAACAACTGTGGCTACGGTTGTTCCCCTGTGGCACCCCTCCTGCTCCTGGGACTCAACCTCCCGTTTCTGGAGAGGAGAGGGATGCAAGAAAAGGACCGGAGGGAGAAGCACCAAGCGGCGGGCCGAGACCTCTGTTTCGGCCCGCCAGCCAAGCGGCTTCTCCCGGCTCCGTGTCGGCTCGGTCTCCTCCTTCGGCTCCGGTCCCCTGTGTGCTTTTCACGGGTCCTGAGGAGGAGGAGACCCGATCTCCGTCGAGGCTATCGAGGAGGCACTCCAGGCCTACCTCGGTAGCCTCGTCGAGATCTACATATAGCCTTTCTGATGCTGATCTGGACCGGATGATGAGAAGGTTCATCCAGGCCCAGATGCAGATGGGAGTGCTCTTGCCTCCCCTCTGGGGAGCTCAACACCCTTTTAAGCCTATTGCTCCTTCTCCGACCCGCTATCCGGGTTCGGAGCAGCTGGAGCCGAGCAGCCGGGCGGGGTGGGTCGGCGCCGATAGTACTGGTACCGGATCCGACCCTGCCCTCGAGTGCGTCGGATCCGACCTCGGAGCCTGGATCCGAGCCTCGGATCCGGGGATCAGTGCTCGCTTCGGCGCCGTCTGTGTCGGAGCGTACTGTCGCCGGATCCGGCGCTTGGCGCCGCTCCGTCCACTCTTCGGATCCGAGGGGAGCCGATTGTCGGATCCTTTGGTCGAGGTCGGCTCCCTTCGGCTTTTGATGTAGTGGAGAGGGCTCTGTTGAGGGTCTCCGGACCCCGGCACTTGTTCGGCTCCGTCCGCTCCCTCTGCACTGGGCCAGGCTTCCACCATCCGGCCCCTGGGACAGCCCGTTTCTGTGCCCCAAGTTGCTCCTATGGAGCAAATTGCTGCTGCGAGGACTCCTCTGACAGCCCCCAGAGGAGGTCCCTCAAGCATACGGCAAAGGAGGCACATTGACTCCCGAGTCTCTCACAGAAGACACGGACTTGGAGGAAGGGAAGGCTCCCCACGGTCACCCGAGGATGTCTCCTTTGGAGACATCATGGAAATGCTCCGTATAAGGGGGTGGTCTGCCCCAAGTCTTCCTCGGACGAGTCCGTGTTCTTGGAGGCATTTGAAGCGGGCCCGTCTACCTCTTGGGTGTCCCCTGCCGACCCCTGGTGGACCTTATTACCACCAGGGCGTGGAAGGAACCGGACACCGTGGAGCCAATTCCCAAGAGACCGGATAGGATCCTTAGTCCGCCATCCGACCGGGCCCATTGGAGTAAGGGGCCTCCGGTAGATGCCATGTTGACGGCGGCCACAAAGAGGGAACTGGCTCAGGAGAGTCCTCAGTCCACCCACCGAGCAAGGAGTCTCGGATGATGGACCGCTTGGGGAAGCGGATGTTTAGTTCGGCGACCTTCTCGGTAAGGGCGCTGAACTATTTGGCACATGTCATTAGGATGCAGCGAGATCTTATTAAAGAATACGCTGCATCCCCCCCCCCGAGTCCATTTCGGAGGAGGACAGAGTTCTGCACTCCACCCGTATGGCCACTCTTAGGTCAGTTACAAATACTTCTATGCGGCTACTCTCCCATGCAACGGAAGGCGCCGCTAGAGCTGCGGGGACAGGACTGGTCACTAGACGTCAGGCCTGGCTCCGTCACTGCGATTTTTCTGAGCCCTTCAAAGCGTCGTTTGCACGCCTTTGATGGTTCTGCTCTGTTTGGCAAGACCGTTCGCGAGACGTTGACCCAGAGCGAAAAGAACGGGAAGACGCTGTCTGCCGTCGGAATCCGCTTCTCTGCACCCCAGAGGCCCTATTCTAGGAACCAAAAGGGTCAGAAGAAGATGTGGTTCGAAGTCGCAGCAGTCCCAGCCTGCTCCGGACAACCAGTCCTTCCGTGGCAGAGGAGGACAGGGAGGACGCCGCCCTAGAGGCAGAGGGGCTCCCAGAAACTTCGGGTCCAGGGAACCTTTCTCTGAACGGCCCGCAGCAACCCTGAGGGTTGCCCGACTGCTCTACTCTGGAGGCAGTCGGGGCGTTCGGGGCACCTAGCGGCATGGGAGTCCATAACATCGGACCGCTGGGTTCTCCAAATCATATCCAGAGGATATCGCATTCCTTTCCTTTACCTTCCAAAGTTGAAGTCCCTCCCAGACGTCCCACCCGGTCACGGGAGGCGCTTTGGCAGAAATTGGCCATCTACTAAAGAAAAGAGCAATACAGCCAGTTCACCCAGACCAGATAGGAACAGGGTTCTAATCCAGATTCTTTTTAGTGCCAAAAGACGGGGAACTAAGACCAATCCTAGACCTCTCTCTCTTGAATCTGGCAGTCCCCAAAGAAAAATTCGAATGGTCACTCTGCAATCTATTCTCCCCTTCTGGGAGAAAATCACTGGATGTGCTCGATAGACCTCAAGGACGTACTACCACATCCTGATGGACAGGCGCTCAGGAGGTTTCTCCGCTTCGGCTGGGAGCCAGTCACTACCAGTTCGGGTCCTTCCCTTTGGTCTCACCACAGCCCCAGGGTGTTCACCAAAGTATTAGCAGTGGTAGCGGCCCACCTGAGGCTTCAGGGGGTGCAGGTCTTTCCCTACCTGGACGACTGGCTTCTTACCGCCCCAACAAGGCATCTACTTCTATTGGCGCAAGACTCCTTTCTCCATCTTGCTCCCTTTCTGGGCATCACAATAAATACAAAGAAATCCAACCTGGCGCACACAGCTCTTAGATTTTATAGGGGCCAGGCTAGACACAAGGAGTTTACGAGCCTTCCTCACTGCGGACAGAGTTCTAAATCTGCAGCTCCAGGTGCGGGCCATTCTCCATTCAAGTTCTGTTCCGGCGGAGTTGGTCCTGAGGGCTCTAGGGTCCATGGCATCGGCTATAGCGCTTCTTCCTCTTGCCAGGCTCAATATGCGCATTCTACAGTGGACGCTCTTAGTACAGTGGTCATACCTTGCTCTCCCCATGCATCATCCCATAGCGATCAGCAAGGCTTGCAAGCGGTCCCTCTTGTGGTGGCTCCACTCCCGGATCTCCACAAAGGCCGCCCATTTTGTGCTTCTCCCCCTCTCGCCACGGTGACCACGGACGCCTCCCGCCTCGGGTGGGGGCACTTTATGGGCGGACCGTCCAAGGCACGTGGACCGATTCAGAGACCTTACTGCATATCAATGTTCTAGAGATGAGAGCAGTGCTCTTAGCATTGCTAGCACTTCAGGACTTTCTTCCCTTGGGAACAATTGCAATTCAATCGGACAACATGTCTGTTGTCTGGTACATCAACAAGCAAGGGGAACAAGGTCTTACCCTCTTTGTCGAGAGGCCATGAGAGTTTGGGAATGGGCAATCTCCACCAATCGCTTTCTAATAGCAACGCACATTCCGGTCGGTCCTAAATCCTAGCCGTCAAGCTCACTCTCTCCATTCTGACCCCTGACGAGTGGTCTCTCAATTGTCTAGTAGCGAACGCATATTCGCACGGTGGGGAACCCTTCATGCGATCTTTTGCTTCTCCCTCAAACACCAAGTGCGACAGTTTTTTCGCTCTAATACCTCCTCCGGAGGTACCCCAAGAGACGCTCTGGTGCATGCTTGGCCACCCGGTCTTCTGTATGCCTATCCACCCTTGCCTCTGATGCTCCAAGTTCTTCAGAAAGCCTCTCGGGTGGGTTGCAGAATGATTCTCATTGCTCCATTCTGGCCTCGACAGATCTGGTTCCCCTTCCTATGGTCTCACTCGGTGAATCCTCCTTGGATTCTAGATCCCATCCCGGATCTGATATCCCATCCATCCTGCATTCCTCCTCCGAATCTGGACAACCTGAAGCTGACCGCTTGGCTGCTCCAGTTCCACTCTTGATTAGGACTCCGGTATTTCATCACCGGTTAAGGCAATTTTGGTGGCAGCTCATAAACCATCCACTAGAAAGGTTTACCGAAGCAAGTGGAACGTTTCTCTTTGTGGGCGGAGCGGCAAGGCCTGAATCCCTTCACAGTTCCTCTTCCTTTAGTGCTTGACTTTCTAACCACTCTCTTTAACGATGGTGCCAGCAGTTCCACAGTCAAAGTACAACTGGCGGCAATTTCTCACTATCACATTGGCCATGACTCTAATCCTCTTATGTCAGCCAGATTGTGTAAAATTTTTCTTAAAGGTACTTTTCTTCTCAGGCTCCCTATAAAACAAGCAGTTCCTCCTTGGGACCTCTCTCTGGTCCTACAGGCCTTGACCGCCCCTCCTTTCGAGCCAGCGGCTACGGTGGATCTCAAATTCTTGTCCTACAAGACAGCCTTTTGGTAGCCATTACATCGGCCAAGAGAGTTTCTGAACTTCAAGCATTATCAGCTAAACCTCCTTACTTGGTTTTTCATCCGGACCGTGTCTCCCTCAGGACCAACCCGTCCTTTCTTCCTAAAATCGCTTCTGAAGCAAACATCAATCAGTCCATTAACCTCCCTGTTTTCTTCCCTAAATATGAAAACAAAGGTGAATATAAGCTACATTCACTAGATGTTCACAGGCAACTTAGATTTTATCTGAACAGGACAGCTGGTCATAGGCAATCCGACCAGCTGTTTATTTCCTTTGCAAAATTCAATTTGGGCAAGCCAATCTCTAAAGTTTCTCTGTCCCGCTGGATTTCACAGTGCATTTTATTGGCTTATCAAGCTTCAGGAAGGCCCGCGGAGGGTGTTCACGCCCATTCAACCCGGTCAGTATCTACCTCGGCAGCCTTCAAGGCTAGGATTCCTCTAGATGATATTTGTGCAGCAGCCACGTGGGCTTCATCTCATACGTTTATTTCCCACTATAAGTTGGATCTTGCATCTAGGGTAGAGCATCCTTTGGCTCGCGGTGCTCGGAATATCCTTCCATGATGGCGCCCAAGATTCAGGTAGCTGGGGACTCTGTCCCACAGGTTGCAGACAAATGAATATCCTACTTCAGATTTAGAAGTTATGTACTCACCATAACGTTCCATCTGAGTAGGTGTATTCATTTGTCTGCAACCATCCCGCCCTCCTATCCCCCTGGCCTTTCAGTTTCCTGCATATTCTTTGTTACCCTTTTTAGGGTGTTGTTGCTTTGGCAAACTCGATCTGAGGTCATGAGGGTAGAGCAGGGCATTATGGGTGAGGGGAGGAGCTGAGAGCTTGGATCCATAGCTGGAAAACCATGCCGGTTCGGATCCGATATCGGATCCATAACCCACAGGTTGCAGACAAATGAATACACCTACTCAGATGGAACGTTATGGTGAGTACATAACTTCTAATTTGTGAAGGTCAGATTTACCCAAAGTATGTAACCTTGCATTTACTTGAACTAAAATTCAAAGTTTTATTAAAAGCCCAGGTTGTTATGGATACAGAGAAAATCCATATAATCAGTTGTTGTGAATCCATTTTTATAATCATCAGTTTATTTACCTACCCAGCAGTATTTGTCAACAAGTATGGAAGCAAAAACCAGGTTGAAAAATATAGGCCTCAAGACTGAGCCTTTAGGGATTCCAGATGACGCAGGAAGTTGTTCTATACCTTGAATTATCACGGTGTGTATTCTCCCCTTTGAGCCAGCTAGTAATCATTTAACTAAATGCAAATTAATATTGTTTGTCAAAGCATTAATTATAGGTGAATAAAACAGTGCATCAAAACCTCTGGATATGTCTGAGTAAAGAAGTTTGGTGATTAGTCCAGAATCCATAACTACAGTTATGGGTTTGTAAAACTCGAATATATCTTTCATAAAACCTTGTTCAGTAAAGTCAGCATGTATGGTATTATATTCTTCAGTAAGTAATATATCCTTAATAAATCTCTTAAAACATTTACTCCGTGTAAACGTTAAACGTATTGCACTGTGATTACTTATCACCCTTGTTCTTCCCTTCTTATATTTCAAGGTAATATTGTTTCCAAAAACTTGGTAGAGTTCCTGCCATTAATAAATCATTGAAATTTTTTTGAAGTGTTGGACAAAGTTCCATACAGACTTTGGACAGTTGTTATAGTTTTATCTGTTCCAGAGCACTATTTGCTCTGATATTGTTAATTGCTGTTTCTGTTATATCAGGTGTTATTTTTGGGCTCATACATGTAATAAAAATTTTAGTATGAAAATTTACTACTGTTCGAGTTCTACTTGTTAGAATAGTTACTTGCAAAATGTTGATTAAATTAATTTGCAGTACAGTCTAGGTGAGTTATTAATTTCCCATTGTACTCAGCTGAATTGACATGATGAGATTATGCTTGCAGAGTTAATTTGTTGTGTACTTCATTAATTGGATTTTTCACTTACCATAGTTTGAAAGTCCTTACATATCCAACTTATTTCTGCAAAATTTTGAGTCCACATCACAACAATGGAAATTTTCATGACCTTTGAGTCACAATTAGAAACCTCTGTAGTGTAGCATTAAAAATTAACTGTATTGCAAAGTTAGGCATCTGAGTTCCTCATGCCTTAGTTGAACAGACTTTTGACTATGCTGTTGACACCACCCTACTTAAGCAGCAGTCCTCAACTAAGTGTAGGTTTCACAGGATTTACTAATCAGTTTACGTAAAAATGAAAAATCAAGTTTGTGTGATCAAACAAAGACAACACTTATGTAAATCCTGTAGTATCCACACCCAATAGTGGATTATTGCTAATATACAAGGATATTTAAACAAGAAGCAGCTTACTTTTCTTAAGTAATAAAACTATCCAAGAGCACTGAAGAAAAACAGCAGGACTGACTGGTGTTGGGCACTGGTTTGCTCTTTTTATTGTGTTGTACTTTTTTTTAAGTAATTTCATAGTGTAATACCACTGTAGTGTTCTTCCATCCTGTTCAGTGATGATCTGCTCATGCATTTGCACAGTTCACCAGCGCAGTGCAATAGAAGCGGTGAAGTAGAGAGCATTCCTACAGCAGTTTGTCTCTCGGCTCTCCCTCTCTCTCTCTTTTGGTGAAAGTTTAATGTCTTGCATTATTAAATTGCAGGAATTTTCATTGATTTATCAAAAAATGTCAGTTTTTATGAGGAAAAAATATGATGAAAATTTGGAACATTTTGCTAAACTCTGGATAGTTGGAATAGTAATGTTAATGAAAGCATGATTGATCATACTACCGGGGATGGCCTTAGGTAAACAGATACCCTAAGCTGAAAGGTTCTTTGGTGTCCTCCACTGCTGACTGCATGGCTTAGTTTTCTTCCTTTTTCTTACAGTTTACCTTATTCTTCTTTTCCCTGCACTTATTCATTTATTCAACATATGTTCTATCTAGGCAAAACTGTACTCGGATAACTATAGCGGAAACAACTGCATTGTCAGGGGGTCTAGGTGGGGCTGGTTTGACGCCCTTGTCCCGGATTACTTTTTGTGTTGTCACTGATTCTGGTCATAAGAGTTTGAGAGCCATTAACAACAATAATAGTTAAAAAAAAAAAAAAAAATCCATAATCTGGGATTTTGTCCTCTGTCATTTTTGCCTTTGTCTGGAATTCTTGAGCAGTTAGGATTTTAAAAGGTGGATGTTGCCTGATGTGGTTAGTACCTGAACAATCTACAGACCACTCACAATAGTAGTATACCAAAAGCAGGGTTCACTGACAGTGCCAAAGGTAGCTTGAAAATGTCCCTGATTTCAGACATTTCCCAAGGTTTTTGTCACATATTTGTGGTATGTTTGTCATACAAATATGTGGTTTTGTTATAAAAATAGTCATTAATTGCTGCTGTTTTATCTCGCAAGACACCATACTTTTGAAAAGCTGTGCAAGGTTTTTAACTCTGCTATATAAGCATGTACTGTAATAGCATTTAAACTTTCACTGATAGGCTGGTGTGTGAAATTCAAATGACATTAAGCAATCTGCTGTAGAACAGCAATGCAAACATTAGTGCAGCTCTTGAGGAAAGAAAAATAGTTAAATTGCAAATCCAAAGCAGTGCGTGCTTGTGACCCAAGTAACATGTACTGCACCCAAAGGGCAGGTACCAGAATTACAACTCTTGCGGGATACATAATGCAATCCTACACCAATATGGGGAAACTGCAGCTTCCACAAAGTATTTCTTGTTTTTGTTACAGTGAGAAGCAAAGTGGGAACACTCCTTCCATATCACTTTGTGTTTTGGTAGCAGTGCACGTAGAGGTGGTGATCACTGCATTAATTTCAGGAGTTTGCAACTGAGCTATGGTACTTACAAGCAAGAGAGCTGTAAGCGTTTCTGAAGAGCTCAAGATACAACTTCCCCGAGTTTTCATAATGCATCATAAAATTTGGTATTCCAGCGAAGTTTCCCTAAATGGTTTGCATTTTAACCTGACTTTATTTTTAGAGCAAAGAAGCATTGATCTGAAATTGTTAATCTTCTTCCTATTCATCACTGATGGGTTTGGTTCCGAACCCTCGGAACCGAGTCGGCCTTATACCAAGCTTGCATGTACCAAAAACTCTCGAGCTAAGCTGCTACCCAAAATTCCCTTTGCTCAGTTACTTCAGATCTTGTTTGCCGCACAGCCATATAGCAGCGTTTCACCGAGCTCTCCAGCTAAGTGATTTTTCTGATATATTTACAAGTTTTTGTAAAAGTTTTTTCCTGTTTATAGTCTGTTCTTGATATCTATATTGTTTCACCTCTACCCACAGGTATCTCTTTCTTACCATTGTTGGTATTTTCTAACTTTCTACCCTTGTGGTAACTTGTTAGCATTGTTGGCATTTCCTCTCTTTCTTCTTAATTTTCCCCACTTTCCTTACTCTTTCCGTTTTGTGTGAGTGTGTTGTGGGATGTCTGAAAAGAAGGGAACTACGGGGTTTAAACACTGCTCGTTTTGCTGTGGTAAACTGCCAAATAATGACCTCCATGAAGAGTGTGTGTACTGTTTGGGGGTTCCGCATTTGTCAGCGAAACCCCCATGTGATATTTGTGCTAGCTTCAGTCAGCGGACACTGAATGAGCGGCGTAACAAAATGATTTTGAAGGGCCTACTTGCTTCACCTTTTTCGGAGGCTATTTCTGCGATGGAGGTCTCATCCCCTCCTTCTGTGGACAAGAAACGTCCTCGCTCGGACCCCTCTTCACCAGCCGGTAACGGAGGTAAAAGTCATAAACACAAGGCCCATAAGTCCTCCCCAGAGAACCTCCTCTGTTCTGACTACAACATCATCTCTGAGCTCAGCTCCAGTGAAACTTAATGAGGTCACCTCTTCGGCACCTACCACAGCACAGATGACTATGGCGCTGTCTACTGCCTCAGTTCCGATCAGCTTATCTGTTTCTGTCTCGGCACCGACATCACCCATTTCTGCTCCGATATCCATTCTGACTACCTCGGAACCGTTTTTGTCTTTCACCCGTGTTGTAACCTCGGCTCCGAGCCCGTTCACAGCTTCAACCATACCGTTGTTGCCGGTTTTGAAATTGGAATCATCAGTGATACACTACGGACCCGATACTAGTCGACTGTGCACCCGTTTGCTGGACAAGCCTGCAGCCCCTTTTTGGACCGGCCTGATTCCCCCTCAAGGGCATCGGTGAGATCAACCAGGAGCTTTTCCAAATTGGATGTGGTGCACCTTTATGAACAGCTGCTGACTGTCAGGGGAATTTCAAATCCGCCTAGACACTCTCCCACTCCAGGCTTTGGGTCTATTACTCCAGCAACCACTACTTACTCTCCTCCCTTGGATCCCTCAGTTCCAAGGCTCATTTATCCAACTTTTTCTAGCGGACTCCCTTCCTCGGCACCGACAACAACACTGTCTGAGGCCCCGATGCCCCTTTGGGTGTCGGTTTTGTCAGAACCCACCCTTTCTCAATCTCATGCATGGGGGGAGGTGGGTGGAACCTCCGGTTCTGGTCTCTGTTCCGACGGTATTGTCAGTCCCGACTTCGGATCCGAGGGTGACTACCACTCCGAGTCTGCTTGCGGCTCCATCCCCAGGGGCGGACCGTCTGGAGCAGGGTGTGACCCTGGTTCCGATTTTGTCTTCTTCGGTTCTGGGCTCCCACTCCTCTTCGGGCGAGCCTGGTTTCTGGGTGATGGAGACGGTGCTTGCTTCTAGCAATTGTTTTCCATTGGTTGTTCCACCAATTCCTTCTGAGCCGCATCTGTCAAAGGTCACCCCCCCCCCCAGGACTCCGAGAGCACAAGGCCCAGGAAACCCCTACCCAGGGTATTTCCCTTTGAGTCTTCTTCGGATGCTCCCACCAAAGAACCCCCTCGGAAATGGGTTTGTAAGAGGAAACATGTGGACTCCCCAGAGGAGTCCCTCACGAAAGATACGGACTGTGATGATGGGGAAGGGTTCCCACGGTCACCCCCTGATGATGTCTCCTTCGTAGACATCATGGAAATCCTGAAACAGAGGGGTGACTGGAAGGTCCTCCAACCCTTCCTTGGAGGAATCCGTATTCCTGCAGGCCTTTCGCTCTTGGCCCTGTACTTCTTGGGTGACCCCCCCCCCCCCGCCGATGAGTTGGTTAAACTCATCGTGCAGTGGGCATGGAAGACCCCTGACTCGATTGAGGCCATCCCCTGGAGATCAGACAAGGTACTCTCCCCTCCAGATGATCAACCCCATTGGTCTAGAGGTTTGCCAATAGATGCTATGGTGGTGGCAGTAGCCACGAAAAAGGACCTTGCAGAAGAGTGTCCTGCTGTTCACCTGCCCAACAGAGAGTCCCAGGCAGTGGACAGGTTAGGGAAGCGAGTGTTTGCATCAGTGACCTTTGCAGTTATGTCTCTGAACTTTTTGGCACATTTTACATGGCTTCAGGGAGATCTTATCTCCGAACTCTCCGGAACCCACGCAGGCCAAGTATCGGATGGAGCACGAGGCAAAGTTGCTTCCCAACTTGTTACCCTCGAATCAATATCTTATTCATCCATGAGGTAGCTCTCCCAAGCAACCGAAGGAGCAGCTAGAGCTGCGGGTGAAGGAGTAGTCATGAGACGCCATGCCTGAATGTGCATTTGTGACCTTGCGGACTACTTCAAGTCTTCCTTTCTAAATGCCCCTATCAAGCCATCAGCTCTGTTCGGTGCTAAGGTCAAGGATACATTAGCCATGTGCAAGCAAGATGGGAAGACCTTGTCTGCCATTGGCCTACGCTTTTCCAAACCTCAACGTTCCTTCTCCAGGAGTCAGAAGAGCGGGAAGATGTGGCACAAGAAGTCTCAAGGTCCTTTCCGAGACTCACGTGGTGAGGACTCCTCCAGAGGCATAGGGGTTCCAATAATGGAAGATGTCCCTTTCGGGGCAGAGGGGGTCCCCGGAACCAGGACTCCAGAGATTCCTTCTCGGGTAGACTGTATCAGTGCTCCTGAGGCGCTGCCCGATTGCTTTCTTCTGGAAGCAGTTGGGGCGCGTTTTTCTCTGCACCAAGCTGCCTGGCTCTCCATTACAAATGATCACTGGGTGCAGAGCATCATTATCAGAGGCTGCCATATTCCCCTAATAGCTTATCCAAGACCTCTGAAATCCCTTCCCCATGTTTCACCCAGTCAAAGGGAGGCGGCAGCTTCCGAAATTCGAAAGCTGTGTCAAAAACGAGCCTTCCGACAGGTTTCCCCAGATCAGTGTGGATCAGGGTTCTACTCAAGATTTTTTTTGGTGCCAAAGAAAACAGGGGACTGGATGTCCATTCTGGATCTCAGCCAACTAAACAAATCGGTAGTTCAGATTAAATTCCGCATGGTCACGATTCAAACCATCCGCCCCTTTCTGCGGGAGGGTGTGTGGATGTGCTCATTAGATCTCCGGAATGCGTATTACCATATCAAGATGGACAAGCACTCCAGGAGCCTCCTTTGCTTCCAGTTGGGAGCCAATTGCTATCAATTCAGAGCCCTGCCTTTCAGTCTCTCGACGGCCCCCAAAGTGTTCACGAAATGCCTTGCAGTGGTAACAGCTCATCTTAGACTTCAGGGATTCCAAGTGTTTCCATACCTAGACAATTAGCTCCTCTCCATCCTCGCCAAGCATTTTCTGGTCAGGGCCCTCCGCTACACTCTGGCTTTAGCGGAGTCACTAGGCATCACCAAACATTGGGAGAAATCCAACCTTCAGCCCTCACAAAAACTGGAATTCATAGGGGCAATATTCAACACCCAGTCAAGCCTGATCTCACTTCCTCTCCACAGGCTTCAGAGACTAAGGACACAAGTTCAAGTGATACTCTGTCGAAGAAAGGTGTCTGCAAGGGAAGCTCTCCAAGCCTTGGGATCTATGGCTGCAGCCATCCCTATAGTTCCCTTAGACAGACTACACATGAGATTACTACAATGGCTCCTTCAGGCCCAGTGGATACCCAGTCTTCATCCCCTGAGCTTACAGATTCTCATCACCAACACTTGCAAACTAGATCTCCTCTGGTGGATGAGTACGGACGAAAGTCTTTGGTGTCGCCCCAGCCCAGCGCCATGGTGACCGTGGATGATGATCATCATGTTTCACTGCTGCAGTCATTACAGTCGGGTTATCCTGCTGGCAGGCTACCCACAGTCGGCCTGGATTCCAAAGTCCTGGTCCGGCGTCGGTTGCTGTCGCCTCCTCCCTGACGTCAGTGCGCCAAGGGTATAAATGATGTAGCCGACGCCATTTTCTTAAGTCTTTCTTGCAGCGCGGTGCTCGAAGCAAAAGCATTTCGCAAGTGCCGGTTGGCCGACTCCTGAGATTTTCAAGTTAGAATTTCAGAACCGAAGTCTTCATTAAAGCTAAGTTACCCCATTCGGGAACTTTTTTCTTGCTCCAGTCCGATGTCAGAAATAGTTAATAATTGTATTTCTTGTGGGAAGCAAATACCTCATAAGGATTTTCATTCTTACTGTATTTCTTGCTAGGCCCTGACCACGATGTTGCTAGTTGTCGGTTTTGTGCTAGATTTAACCAACGCACTATTAAGCGTCGGTACGATTTTGCATTTCATTATTTTGGCAGAAGATTTAATTATATAATGCCGTTGGAACAGCCGACTACCTGAATTTATAGAAAGTGCAGAGACAAAGAGAAAAGGGCAGGCATCCGAGGTCTAAAACCGATGACGAGGCTTCGGCTAGGCCAGTCGCCGGTTTGCCGGTTCTCAGTGAGGCGCTTTCGCAGCTCCTGACGCCCGCTACCTCAGATCCACAGGCCGCTTCTGACTCCCACATGGAGCCGACTAGGCCGCTTTAAACTCAAGGTATTGGACCCTCGGAAACTATTCCCTCAGATGGGTCCGGAGCCACTGAGCAGGCATTGGCTTCTGAGGGTGTTTTCAGGCCTACACAGTTATATGTAAAAACGACTTCAGCTTCAAAGGCAAAGACTAAAGCACCTCTAAAGACAAAGAAACAAGTACAACATTCCCCTGGACAGGCCTCCATGCCTAAAAAACATATGCTCAAAATGGCTGAAGACCTAATTACTTTGATCAGGGGTTCCCATCCCCCTCCAGATAAGAGACCTAGGCAAGAGACAGAATATGAATCTTCAGATCAGGTTTCCATTTCCTCTGATTCCTCTTCTGAATAGTGATACTCTCTTCCTCCTTATGAGGATTCAGATGCTGAAGAATCTATCCTTTCAGCCTCTCCTCCTGAGGATTATTCTTTTTGGGAGACCCTGCATACTATGAGGGAGCATTTTCATTGGGAGAGCCAAGATTTCTCAGAATCTAAGAAAAGGCTCAGAGATTTTCTTTTACTACCTTAGCACAGGCCCCTTGCTATTCCTCCTGTTTTAGACATTGTAGATGATGTATTTATAGAGTCCAGTCTCACTCCAGACTCTCTACCACCAGCTCCTGTTAAGCCAGACAGATACTACAGGGTTCCTGATTCACATAAATTTCTTTATAAAAACCCTGCTGCTGACCCAGAAACTATATCTCAGGGTCCCAAAGGGGTCAAGGCGTCCACTGCAAAAAACCCTATCCCCTCTGATAGGGATTCAAGAGCCCTGGACAGATGGGGGAAAAAGATTTACACTTCTGCTACCTTGGCTGTAAGGGCCTTAAATTGTCAGTTTCATATGCTTAAATATCAACAATATCTTATATCACTACTAAAACAGAAAATGTTGACAAATTCTGAATGTGCAGAATACAAAGAAATGCAGGATTTATTGCATGAAGCTGAACAAGTGGGAAAGCATACTTTGCAATGTGGTTTTGATTCTCTGGAGGCCTCCTGCAGGGCCGCTGTTACGGGTTCTGTCATCAGGAGGCATGCTTGGTTAAAGGAAGAGAATCTGCCTGATAATGTTAAAGCAAAATTATTAGATGCTCCATTACAGCATGATAACTTGTTTGGTGTTAAAGCAGAAGAGGTGTTAAAGAAAATGGAGGACAAAGCTAAATCCATGCAAACAGTCAAGAATTTCTTACAGATACAACTTCCCAGGTTTAGCAGGAACTGGCCTGCAAAAAATTGGTCCTTTACAGTGTCAGACAGGCCACAAAGAGGCAGATACAGATGCCCCAGAGTCAGATCCCAGCCCCAGGGCTCATGCAGGCCTAAACAATGGGGTCCTTCTACCTCCAAAAGCGGAGAAGATAAATCACAGCCATACAGGAAACAGTCTCAATGACTTTCCCCTGCCAGCACCGAGCACTTATCTTCTGACAGCCCCTTTAGAGGGAAAACTAGCACTTTTTCCACAAAATTGGCGCATGATCACCCAGGATAAATGGGTCCTGAATATAGTTTCTTTAGGCTACAGGTTCCATTTTCACACCCTGCCAAGGGCAAACGGAATGCCAGACCTGCCGCACAATCGATGGGCAGAGGTTCAAAAACAAGTTTCAGCCCTCATGGACATGAGGGCCATTCAGCGAGTGCCATAGCAAGAGCAGGGACTAGGATTTTACTCAAGACTCTTCTTGGTGCCCAGAAAGGACAATGCATGGAGACCAGTACTGGACCTGTCTATTCTAAACACTTTTCTGGATATTCCGAAATTCAAAATGTTGACTCTGCAGCAGCTTCTGTCCATGCTGGGCAAGAAGACATGGCTTGTGACTTTAGACCTAAAAGAGGCATACCTGCATGTCCCAATGCGACATTCATGCAGCAGATACCTCTCAGATTTATAGCTGGCTCAATGCACTACCAATTCTCTGCGCTGCCCTTTGGCTTACCTACTGCATCCAAGGTCTTCAATAAATGCCTGGCACCAATAATTGCTTTTTTCAGACAATGAGGAATACAGATTTATCCTTACTTGGACAATTGCCTTATTCAAGCAGAGAACAAGGACATTTTACTACAGCATCTGGCGTTTGTAAAAAGATTACTAACATGCCTAGGGTACACAGTAAACGAAAAGAAATCAAAACTAGTACCCTCACAAGAGATAATATTCCTGGGTGCAAGCTTAAATATAACTGCCCAGATGGCTTATCTCATGCCAGACAAACAAAGACAACTGACTAATTATTTCAAAATGTTGTCAACAAAGACCCAGTTATCTGCAAGAAAAATTCTGCAGGCTTTGGGCTTCATGGCATCCTGCATTCTGCTAATTCCATATGCCAGAATGCATATGAGGAAACTACAGTGGTATCTAAAAAGTGTTTGGGCTCAGCATTGCCACAGTCTGGAAACAATAATTACCCTCATTCCCTGCCTGCAACAGAAGTTTCGATGGTGGGCAGAGGCCTGTCAACACAACAAGGGACAGCCTTTCACTTTACCCACAACCAGGCAGACATTAACAACAGATGCATCAGATTATGCCTGGGGGGCCCATATGGCAGGAAGATGTATTCAGGGCATATGGTCCGCAAGCCAAATGCATCTACATATCAATCAAAAAGAGATGCTAGCTGTTCAGAATGCCCTGACAGCCTTCAAGGATCTACTACACCCAGGACAACTATTGATAAAGACGGACAATACTAGAGTCATGCGGTACATAAACAAGCAGGGAGGCACACATTCCTACCCCCTCTGCAGACTAGCCATGACTTTGTGGGACACAGCATTGACTTACCAAGTACGTCTGCAAGCACAGTACCTGCCAGGAAGGATAAATTCTCTGGCAGACGAACTAAGCATAAACCTAATGGATCCCCAGAAGTGGAAATTGGATCCACAAGTCTTCAGCATGATAACAAGGAACTGGGGATGCCCGGACATAGACCTGTTTGCCTCACCTCACAACTGCCAGCTACAGAAATTCTGCACAAGGACTTATCACAAGCTAGCATGGAAAGTGGATGCTCTATCTTTCAGCTGGAAAAACTTAACAGTATATGCCTTTCCCCCACTGCCTCTCCTCCCCAGGGTACTCCTAAAGGTCAGACAAGAGAAGCCAAAAATTATACTGATTGCCCCAGACTGGCCCCGCCAGCACAGGTACCCAATCTTAAAGAGCTTGTCTCAATGCCCAGCCTGGACATTGCCTCAAATTCCTCACTTATTGACCCAACAAAACAGTCAGATCCTGCACAGCCATCTCAGGACCTTAAACCTGGCAGCATGGCGGATAATGTAACCATTCAAAACACGCCTCTGTCTAAAGCAGTGATGGACGTTATTTTGGACACCAGGAGGCCTAGCACCAGAAAATCTTAGGCAGAAAAATGGAAGAGATTTTGTGCTTGGAACCAGGCACAAGGAATTGACACGATTGTACCAAATATTCCTCAGATTTTACAATACTTAACTGAGATGCTGGACAAAGGCCTATCCTTTTCCTCAATTAAGATTCATGCCTCTGCTATTTCAGCTCACTGCAATACAGAACCACCTCCATTTTCTCATCCATTACTAAGGCAGTACCTCAGAGGGGCCAAAAACATAAGACCTCCAAGGAGAGCACCAATACCTGCATGGGACCTAAATTATGCCTTGAAAAACCTCACACTGCCTCCTTTTGATCCAGCCTCTACAGCTGATATAAAATTCTTATCTTGGAAAACAGCTCTGCTCCTAGCAATAACCTCTGCAAGACGAATCTCAGAGTTACAGGCACTCATGGCTGTGGAACCCTTTTATCATTTTCCATCAGGACAGGGTTTCTCTGAGGACAAACCTGACATTTATGCCTAAGGTAGTGTCCAGTGTAGCCCTGAATCAAACAATTCATTTGCCTACCTTTTATCCAAACCCACAGAATAAGGGTGAGAGACTTCTGCATTCTTTGGACATGCACATGTAGCTACGCTTCTACTTGGACAGAACCAAAGCTTTCAGAAAGACTGAGTAACTTCTAGTGGCATATGCTGCAGGATCACAAGGAAAGGCTATCTCAAAGCAGACTATTTCCAAATGGATAGGCCACTGCATTCATTTCTGCTTTTCACAGCATGGCAAATCAGTGCCTAAGGGCATTAGGCCACATTCAACCAGAGCAGCAGCCACTTCAGCAGCCTTCCTCAGAGGAGTACCAACCAAAGACATCTTAGAGGCTGCAACTTGGAGTTCAGTGCATACTTTTACAAAGCACTATCACTTACCTCTCTACTCTAAATCTAGAGCAGGCTTTGCCACTGCAGTTCTGCAGGGCCTCATAGCCTCACCTAATCCTATTTAGCCCCAGCCGCCCAACCATAGCTTTGGGATTCAACCCAATTGTAATGACTGCAACAGTGAACCACGATGTACATAGTACAGTTGTGTACCTACCATAAATGTAGAAGTTCGAGTGTATTCACTGTTGCAGTCCAGGTTACCCGCCCACCATCCCCCTTTCCTTTGTTGGGCCTTATCTGTACTTCTCTATTCTATACAACCTGTGTGGTGTATTTGCTTATAGATGAAGGTAGAATTTTACTTTACTGCATGCATGTTTATTGGCATAAATTAGCCTACCCTTTTGGGGGCAGCTGACATCTGGGGCAAGAAAAACTGAAAAAAATGGCATTGGCTGCATCTTTTATACCCCTGGCGCACTGACGTCAGGGAGGAGGCGACAGCAACCGACGCCAGATCAGGACTTTGGAATTCAGGCCAACTGCGGGTAGCCTGCCAGCAGGATAACCCAGTTGTAATGACTGCAACAGTGAATACACTGGAACATCTACATTTATGGTAGGTATACAACTGTACTTTTCCCTGATGGGGTGGGTGGGTGGGGGGGGGCACTTCCAGGGAAAGTCAGTCCAAGGCACGTGGTCCGATGTAGAGGTCAGCTTGCATATCAATGTCTTGGAGTTAAGAGCGGTGCTATTGGCTTTGCAAGCTTTTCATCCACTCCTTCCATCCGGAATGATTGCTGTCCATTCGGACAACATGTCTGTGGTCTGGTACATAAACAAACAGAGAGGGACCAAATCTTACCCCCTATGTTGCGAAGCCATGAGAATCTGGCAGTGGGCAATAGCTTCCAACCACTTTCTGATCACAATGAGTATCCCGGGACGGTCCAACGTGATTGCAGACAGGCTGAGCAGATGCATTCTTCATCCTCACGAGTGGTCTCTCAACCCGAGTGTGGCAGTGGAAATTTTCAGCCATTGGGGCCTGCCATGCTGCGATCTTTTTGCTTCTCCCTCAAACACAAAATGCAGCAGCTACTTTGCCCTCTTTCCCCCTCTCGGGGAGTCACCGAGAGACATTTTGACTGATGATTATGCTTATCCTCCGATTCCTCTGATCCCCGTTGTTCTAAGGAAAGCTTTTTGTTTGAGAAGCAGAGTAATCCTCATTGCCCCATTCTGGCCTCATCAAGTGTGGTTTCCCTTCCTTCGACCTCATCTGTTACAACCTCCTTGGATCCTAGACATTCGTTAGGACCTCATATCTCACCCACAAGGACTGACTCCCCCTAATCTGTCCACTCTCAAGCTGACAGCTTGGTTTCTCCACTTCTGTTAGTTGCCAGGCAGGAACCCTCTCTTCACCTATACATGATATTATTTTGGCCTCTCATAAACCATCCACCAGGAAACTTTACAGGGACAAATGGAAAAGATTTTCTATTTGGTCATGTAATCAGAAAATAGACCCATTCTCAGCCTTTGTAGCCACTATTCTTCATTATCTGGGTGAACTGTTCGACATTGGGGGCCTCAGCTTCCACCATTCGAGTCCATATAGCAGCTGTTTCCAGCTTCCATAACGGGTCAGATGGAGTGCCACTTATTTCCTCTCACCTTTGCTAGACCTTCCTCAAGGGTATTTTCCACAGCAGGCCTCCCATCAGACAGCCGGTGGAGGCATGGAATCTGTCCTGGGTTCTGCAGTCTCTTTCTCTGCCCCCTTTTGAGCCAGCTGTGACATGTGATCTAAACTTCCTGTCATGGAAATCCTTCTTTCTGGTGGCTGTAACTTCAGCCAGAAGAATTTTTGAATTACAAGCATTATGTATAAAGAGCCCTTATCTGATCTTTCATAAGGACAGAGCATCACTTCGTACTAACCCACCTCTTCTCCCCAAAGTGTTTTCTGATTTTTCAATTAACCAGTCCGTTGAGCTCCCTGTGTTCTTCCCAAATTAATCTAACAAGGGAGAATACTGCCTGCATTCCTTGGATGTTCATAGACAATTACGTTTCTATCTGGACAGAACTAAATCCTTTCGCAAGTCGGACCAGCTTTTCATTTCCTTTGCAGGTCCTAGAATGGGAGGAGCAGTATCGAACGTTACTTTGTCTAAATGGCTCAGGGATTGCATTGCCTTCACATATTCACTTACGGAGGGATCTAAGCCTGGCCAAATAAAAGCTTACTCAACTAGGGCTATTGCAGTATGTGTTGCCTTCCACTCTAGGGCCTCCATGGATGACATTTGTGCAGCTGCCATTTGGGCTAAGTCCCACACTTTTATCAAGCATTACAAATTGGATCTGATCTCTTGGGGGAGAGTGGCCTTTGGATCAATGGTTCTCAGGAATGTTCTTCCATAAGGGCCACCCAGGTTCTCCAAGTAGCTGGGGACTCTGTCCCATCAGTCATGAATAGGAAGAAGACTAACAACTTCAGATAAAGAAGTTATGTCTTACCGTAACATTCTATCTGAGTTGTTGATCTTCTTCCAGTCATCAAACCCTCCCACCGTCCCCTTCCTAAGGTTCCTGGCTGATCTTCATGGGGCTTTGTTGTGTATTAGGGTTTTTGCACAGAGATGGCCTCTGACTTATTTCTTCTTCTATATGTTGCATGCAAACTCGATCTGAGGTAACTGAGAAAAGGGCATTGTGGGTAGCATCTTAGCTTGAGAGTTTTTGGTGCACGCAAGCTTGGTATAAGCCCGACTCTGTTCCGAGGGCTCAGAACCAAACCCATCAGTAATGACTGGAAGAAGATCATCAACTCAGATGAAACATTATGGTAAGACATAACTTCTTCTTATAAAAAATTAAATAGGGAAAGAGTATTACTGCAAGCACAATACCTATGCCACCACTATCATTTCTTTGACATTAGCAGTCATATGGAGAAACTGCTCAACTGCAGGCATTTTAGCTCTTGGAATAGGTACACGTCCATATGACTGTCTAATGACTCTGCTTCAGTTAGGCACAAAGCCTGTCAGTGAGTTTGTGAGGGTGGAGAAAAAAATTCTTTGCTAGTGGCAGAATGTCAGCATCTAGGAATTGCTAGAAATCTCTGCTAGATATGAAATTTTGGTCAATAAACAAACTTGGTTTCTTCCAAAAGAGGTAATTTATTGGCAGAATATAAAACAGGTTTAATTTCTTGCTAGGAGAGTAAACAATAAAACATGGGAAGTGTAAATAAACATGTAATGAAACAAAATGACTTTTTCTTACATTTTCCATCAAAACTTAAAAAAGGTGCACAACTTTATTCACACGCCTTAATTCTGTCCAGCTTGCACCTTCATGAATGAGTTTTCAAAACAAGAACTCTTAGATACAATACTTTCTCTCCACACATAGGATTATAGGAAGTTACTAGGCTAATGGCCCTAGAGCGCTTACAAGCCTAGCCAAGTTCTACCCTTATTTCCATGTTCCATGATCAGCACCTATTGTCCCTGTCCAAGAGGGACACAGTTGGAGTCTCCAGCGGTACATTTACAATTACCCATCTGATTGTCCAGATTGCATTTGAAGAGGGCCAATGAGGTCCTCTGTTTGACAAGAAGTGTGAGCCTGTTCCAAAGGTGTGGGAACCTCTGGTAAACAAATCTGTCCCTCCAGCAGGCTCTATTGATGTCACATACCAGGTTGAGGTCTTTAGAGTGAGTAACCCATGTACCATTTGACTTTTGGATATGCAGCAATTCCAATAAAGTAGGGTTAGCGATTGCCTTATATGCAAGGCAGAGATCACCTCTGAATAGTCTGTAAACAAAATAAAGTGACAGTGACTTCAGACGATCCACATAGGGCAAGATGCTGAAGACCTTGAATGTTCCTTGTGATAAACCTGTGTAGTCCCTCCAATTGCTGCAGGTGCTTGGAAAGGTAGTTACCAGAAAGTGCTCTGTACTCAGTTATTGGACTGAATAAGGGAAGAGTACAGGGAGGTTATAACTTTTTTTTTCCACAGGTAGTGCCCTTACTTATGAGATGAGCAATATAGAATGCCTTTCTTACCACTGTGGAGACATGGTGATCAAAGGTAAGGTTGCTGTCAACCTGTGTGCTCAGGTCTCTAACCACTGAGTGCATACTTAGGGTGTTGCTATTCATGTGGTAGTTAGCAGGAACATCATTCTTAATGAAAGGGATGATAATACATTTTTTTTGCTTTGAGTTGAAAGTCATGACTTTGCCACCAACCATTTGTTTGTGTAAGACCCCTCTTGTAGGATGTTGTCATCATTTGGAGATTTTATGACTGCTCCTAGTTTGAAGTCATCAGCAAACTTTGTCAGCCACAGACCATTAGTTTTGCTTGTACTTTGGAGAATAGATTCCAAACAGTAGATGTCCCAGGACTGTTCCTTGTGGAACACCTCCACTGGTTTACAGGTCTACTGTTAGAGGTGGATTTCCCTATTTTGACCGTGTGTGTTCTGTCATTGAGCCAGTCAGCGACTCATCTAATGATGTAAAGGTTTATACCTAGCTGGGTGACTTTGTCGATGATGCCTGAGTTGGGGGGTCGTGTCAGAAGCCTTAGCTAAGTCTAGGTAGGCTGTATGTACATATTTCTTTTCAGCCAGGGCCTTGGTGACTGTTTCGAATAAGTCTACCACGTTTCACAAGCATGATCTCCCTTTGACAAATCCAAACTGAGTAGGGTCAAGTGTTTGGCGATTACTTATATCTTTGATAAGGTCCATGATGATTTTCTCCATGTCCTTGCAGATAATGCTAGCCAGGCTAATTGGTTTATAGTTCCCGGGGTCACGGGAAACACCACCTTGGTGCACGGGAATAACAGTGACCATTTTTCATTCAGCTGGGATGAAGCTGGTGCTTAGACTGTGATTGAAGAGTGCCCAATGGTGTTGCTAATTCTTCTTGGAGCCCATGTAGGAAGCAGCCCTGGATGTTATAAGGTCCCATAGATGCTGCGTTTTTGGCCTTGGAGAGGGCATTTATGATCTGCTCTTTAGAGATACAAGGTAGGGAACAGGTGTTAGGGATGTCATGGGGTATGTGTGGTGGAGACTGGAGTGAAGTTTTCACAGAACCGGTCAGCCAGCATGTTAGCTATATCCACAAGCTAATTATTTGTAGTATCATTAACTATCAGTTCGGCACAAATCTGGGCTTTTCCTTTAGCTTACGAATGTAACTAAAGAACGCCTTATCATTGTCCTTAGTTGAGGAAGCTTATTTGGATTCCTATTTTGCTTTGGAAGACTTCACAAGAAGTCTTACTTGCTTTTTTATCTTGAGGGAGGGAGTGTATGCAGTTCAGGGCTCTCTTACTGTTAGCAGTTTTTTCCATTTATTGTAAAGCCTGTTAATGGCAGTTGTCCACCAGGCAGGTTTGCTCTTCCATGAGGAGCTTGTTTGGTCCCATCAGTTACGACAGAGTTAGTGCAGTTATATAGGTGTTTGTATAAAGCACGGGTGTAGAACTCTGCATAGTTGCCAGTTCCATCTGAGGGGGGAGGTGCAGTGAAGCTATTTATACCATCCCATAAGAGGTTATAATCTGCTTTGGAGAAATTTTTTTTTTGCTGCTTGGTTGGTCAGGTGTGTTAGTTCAAATGAGGCCAATTTATGGTCAGATCTCCCCAGAAAATACTTCACAGTAGGGGGTCAACAGTAGTCCCCCATATTAGTAATCACCAGATCCAGGATATTGGCACCCCTTGTAGGAGTGCCAACCAGCTGGTCCGGGGCGTTGGAGTTAACAAATTTGAGGAACCTTTGGGCAGGTGAGTTTGAACACAAATGTATTTATAAGAAACTAGTGAAAGAACACAAACGGGAAGTCCAAGAGAGTACACCAGCAGACTCCAATAAAGTAAAATATTTTACTTTATTGGAGTCTGCTGGTGTACTCTCTTGGACTTCCCGTTTGTGTTCTTTCACAAATGTATTTATCTTTAATGAATATTGATACACCACTGACTTAAGTTTTCACACCTTCAGTTTGTGGTCTGAATGTATGAATGGAGGTGTAACCTGGTATGGCTGGGGTGCCCTCCACAGCCTTGAACCGGGTCTCTGTGACTGCACGAATGTCTGTGTCTTCAGGGTGAATACTGCTTCCAGTGAGTTCAGTGTCAAGTTAAAACTCCTAGCGTTCTGCATAACCTTGAGGTTGTTTTTAGATGGAGTTTTTACACTGGAAATGTTGCCCTTGAGACACTGCCTAAAAACGCACAATGGGGGTGGCAAGAGTCCTAGCCAGTAGCTGAAATCCCAAGGGTGACAGATGAAGACCATCTCTGGCAAAGCATCGAGGTCTTCGATCATGCCATCCCAGGCTGACAGATACAGGATCCCCTTAGAATGACACCAGAAACTAAGTCAATTATTGAAGTCAGTCATTTCTGTTTGTATTGAGGCATCATCCTAGGTGAAGGTAAAATGCAGCTTAAGGCTGGGGACATACCTGCCTGAGACTCACAGTCTGAGAGCTCAGTCATGTGTCACTTCATAATGTTCAGAGAGGTACGTCTCAAGTCATTCACAGTTGTTGAGAGACTTGAGTGCATGTGTGATATTCCGAATCCTGGGACCTGACAGCTAACTGTGACCTTTACTTATCCAGCCTGATGAGAGGGACATCTGTGTGTCTCACGATGGAATCACCTATGACTAGTATGTTTGATTTTATGTTTTGCCTTTAGGGCATGACAGGTGGTGTGTGAGCCATTATGTGTATTGTGTTCAGCATCAGATGTGTGTAGCGTGCTTGTGTTTTGGAGGTCTCTGGTGTTGAGGTATGTTTCTGGTGAGAACCTCTACATATGTAGGTATGTGTGATGGGGGTTTGAGTGGAGTAAGGTGTGCATGCTGACAACACCCTCATTGTCATATTTATTTATTTATTTGACAATTTGTTGATTGGGTTAGTCCGACTGAGCCAAAGCCCTTTTTCAGTGGAGTCCCAGGGAGAAAAGCTCCACAATGCAGCCAGATTATAAAATATAAATTATCAATAAAATGAAGTACATGATTAACCTACTCAGAGTTCAAAATTCTAACATTATTTACATAAATCTACACCATCAGTTCAGTGAGTAATTACCAAGTTACAACAGTAAGAGAAGCAGCAAAACTGCTTTAAGTAAGAGTTTACATCATATGTATAGACAAATTGAGCTGGTGTTGGATGGGTCCAGGTGAAAGCAAAACTTACTACTAGGGATAGAAGAAAGACAGGGAGTTAGGTGAGACTGAGGTAAATAGTATGAAGTAGTCAGTTAAGGAGGGTGTTTGCAGTGATAAAGACCATGCACTGTTTAGACAGTATTTTATAGCAATTTTGAATTTGTCGGTGATTGATATTTCCAATATCCAGAGGAAGTTTATTCCAAAATTGGGCTGAGGAGTAGAAGTTATCCCATTTTGGTTTTAGGCTTGTAGATTTGAAGAAGGTTTTGTTCCAACCTTCATAGGGACCTAGGTGGGAAGTAGAGGGAGACTAGTGAGGCAATGCTGGGACAAGAGGAGGGCAGATACAATATTGAATGTATATGAAGCTGAGAGAGAGGAGCAGATGGTGGGGGAATTCTAGCCAGTTTAATTTTTTAAGAGCAAGACAGTGTTGTGAGTGGTAGGAAAGGTCAGCAGCGAATCTAGCAATTTTTTGTGGGCAGCTTCTAGTTTTGATAAGGGAGTGGTTTGAAGCTAAGTCAGGATTTGTGAGCCATAGAATAGGGTAGCGAGAAGGTAGGTGTGGGATAGGGAGACTTTGGCTTTATTGGACAAGAATTTTTTGTTCCTGTAAAGCCCCTTTTTCTGGTGGGTTTTTCTTAATGTTGTTGAGAACGTGCAGATCAAATTTGAGATGGTCATCGATGATGACCCTTAGTAGTTTGGTGTGTAATTCTATGGTATAGGAGTGTTACCGAGGGATGAGATTGAGAAGGAAGATTTGAGGTGATTCATAGTTTTGGGGATGAAAAGCAGGAGTTTATTTCTTTTGGATTTAGAATTAGTTGGTTCTTGGTGTGCCAGCTTTTGATAGATAAGGATTCCTGTGTTGTTGTTTTTAAGTCAGAGAGGTTGTCAGCTGTGGTAATAACTGTGTAGTCATCTGCGTTTTGCACGATTGATGACTGTGGGCAAGATGTAGACAATAGGTTAGTAAAGATGTTGCTCAGTAATGTGCCAAGGATTGAACCTTGAGGTATGCCCATCTGGACAGGTAGAGGAGGAGAAGTTGCAGAAAGCCATTTAACAGATTGTACTGGCTGGTGTGTGAGAGAGCATGGATTCAAGGTTCTTAATATAGTTGCATCTCTCACATGTTGAGTTTGTGTGCACTGGGAGTAGAGGGTTGTCACTGAACATGAGGCAGTTGCTACACTGCCACAGGATGCCGGTGTCAACCAA
This sequence comes from Protopterus annectens, assembly GCF_019279795.1. NCBI lineage: Eukaryota > Metazoa > Chordata > Ceratodontiformes > Protopteridae > Protopterus > Protopterus annectens. Next base: position 19,921,009 of record NC_056738.1, on the reverse strand, counting down.
ACATGCCATCTTGAGCTTGCCCTCCCTCTAAATAGGGGTAGGTTACCACTGAGATGTCTTCTCACTTGGAAACTCAGGAGATGCTGGGTTAATGGGTAGCTGCCGTTACTGTGCTTTACTCTCCTCCCATACTAATGTTCCTGAAAACTGTTGTATATCTTAGTGTATTGGTCATGTTCTGAAGCAAGTTTTTGGAGCTGGATGTAGCCTCCTTATCGTATACAGTACCACATTATACATTTTTGTATTTTGTAGTGTTAAGGATGGCAGCCCTGCCATGACATTGCGAGTGAACCCACAATACATTATTACGTAAATGAATGTACAGACTACTCTCCAACTCTTTCCATGCAAAATGCATCAGTAGTGGTGTCTTACTTCCTAGAAAGGCAAGTTGTCAACTAGTTCTTGCAAGTGGAACACCTCACATTGAAGATTAAAACATGCAGTGATGTAGTAGTGATACCAAAGTGTAAATAAAAAGCTGCTGCTCTAAAGAGATATGTTTTCTGCTTACTCATAATGCTTTTCAGTTGTAAGTCATTGCTTAATACCTACTATGGTATCTTTTTGTGAGTTTGATTGAGTAAACATTAAAAGTAAAAAAAATGACGGTGCACTATAGTCTTAAGTTTTTGCAAATGTTCGTTATTTTTATCAAGAGCAGTGTAAGCAGAAGTGAAATTAATTGTAAAATAAAAATTCTTCCAGTCACCACCAGCACAGTTAGAGAACTTAGTTTGGCACAGAACTACTACTGTGATACCAAAAGTAACCCCCTACTGCCCAGCTAGTCTTACCTGCTAGATATTTAATAATTGGAGTCCCCATACTATTGTTGCAGTAGTATGGTAAATTTCTTTGAATCATTCAGCCTCACATTACATATTGTTTTTTTTTTTTTAAGTGACAGGTTACTTCATCTTTATAAAAGCTGTTGATACATTGCCATGCAATGGCACTTTCAGTAACTTAATTTCAAGATAAACTTGTTGGAAAGTGGACTGAGTGTTATTTGGTAACTGGCCACAAAGATCCTCAGATTATAGGTCACAGAGAGAAATCCTTCATATTACAGATGACATGGAAAAGTCTTGCTGCTAAGTTGTTCAGAATGAATGAAAGTGAAAACAGGAGTCCCTCGAGGATTGGTAATAGGAGCCATGTTATCTAATATGAACTTTACGTCTTTTCAGTTAGTAACTACAAGCTAGAACTCAAAGTACACAGTTGAAGTAAAGATGGTCTCCTGGGATAATGATGTGGACCAGATCAACACATGCTTGGACAGGATTAATGTCTTGATGAGGCAATTAGGCCTGGGGTTCAGCTTATCAAAATTAAAGTTTATCAGGTGCTACGGACCCGAGACACATTATTAATGGCAGATGCACTAGTGGACATAACTACAACAATCTAGGATGTAGATGTCCTAGAGAAAATGTGAGGAATTCAAGAAATAAGGCATTTAAGATTAATGGTCTGCTTTTTAAAAATTTCTCTACCAAGGATCGTTTTGTATTGACAGGGTTGTTTCCAAACCTTTGGGTAACCTACCCTGAATTCAGTACCTCTTTCTGTGACCATAAGAAGGGTGATGATCCTTTGCAACATCATAATAGAAAGTTTATTAAAAGTATTTTATAATAGAAAGTTTATTAAAAATATTTTATCCTCAAGAACATATGTATTTCTGGAATGCAGTTTTTGAACTTGAACAGTTCTACATATCGATTCATCAGAGGGATGCTTTTTCTGATGTAAGCATTTATTTATTTATTTGACATTTGTTTACTGGGATAATCTGACTGGGTCAAAAGAACCCATTTTCAGCAGTGGCCCGGGGAGATAAGTTCCAAATTACAGATATATATAAAAAGACAAATAAAATATACTGTGATGCAGTTGCAAGAAGCATAATACAAATACAGAATTATAAATAAAGTAAGAGTAAATTGCTCAGAGTGTTTGAAAGTTAGTCAGAATTACTGATAGGTACAAGAGAAAAGATGCAGTTTGAAGTTCATAAGAATGTAAAAAGATTCCATATTATCTAATCTGGAGAAAAACGTCTGGATTGTCACAATGGCACAGCCAGGAGTTCATCATTGATTTAAAGCCAAGTAGGTTAGCAATAGCTCCCACAGTGTGTGGGAGAGAATTCCAGCCTTTTGCAATGTAGTAGGAGTAGAGGCTTAGTCCAGCTGACTTAGACAGTTTGGATATAGTGAGAAGATTTTTATCTGTATACCAAAGTGATCTGGTTTATAAATCTTGATAAGAGCTAGGCAGGCTAGGGTTTTGTAGACTGTTATGGAGTGTTTAAGGTAAGTATAAATTAAATAGGGAATTCTATCCACTTTATTTATTTTTTTCTTTTTTTTCTTTTTTAAGAGAGACGGTGATCGGTTCATAGGTTGGTACTAGGCTATCGGCCCTAGGGCCTGTACAAGCCTAGCCATAACAATTCCCTGGCTATTTCTTCACACACTATTTACTTCCCTGGTCCCCTGTCTAGCAGGGCGACTGACGTGATCCCCGGGGTAAATTTCCTTTCTCCCATCCAATCATCAAGGTTCCTTTTGAAGAGGGCCAAGGAGGCATGACATGTATGGGCAGTCTCTTCCAGAGTCTGGGGAGTCTCTGGGTCAGGAACCTACCCCTCCAGCATGTTTTGTTTATTGTGATGACAAGGTTTAGATCCTTGGAGTGTGCAGCTCTTAGGGATTGGGATTTCTTTAAGTGTAGCATGTCCAACAGCTCTGGGTTTGACATGGCCTTGTATGTTAAGCAGAGATTGCCTCTGAGTAGACGATATGCGACAGAGTATAGCTGGAGTTGGGTTTTAGTTTTTGAGTAGGTGGCGAACTTAACTATCTTATTATAGCATTGTTCCATTTTGAATCTGGAATTGCCCTGTAAATTGGTAAGTATTGGTGCCCCATACATAACTGAGGGGAGAAGGAAAGTTTTGGCAAGGGTGACTTTGGAAGATGAGGTGAGTGCGTGATTATTTCTGTATAATGTGCTGAGTTTTTTATGGGTTTTCTTTGTTATGTTGTATGTGGAGATCAAATTTTAGTTGATCATCAATGATTACACCAAGTAGGTTAGTGTGATTGACAATTTCAATGGTTGTGTTATCAGATGAAAGTATTTTGAAGAAGTTTTGATTAGAACAGTTTCTTGGTAGAAAAAGAAGCAGCTTGCTCTTTTCAGGGTTGAGAAATAGTTGCAAGAGAGGAAAAGGTTAGCTGAGTATGGAGAGAAGTTGGTGTGTAAGAGGTACACACTATTGTGGAGTCCTCAGCAGATTGAATGAGTGTTCCACTAGTGGAAGCAAAGTGTAGATCATTTGTAAAGATATTAAAAAGTAGTGGTCCTAAAATGGATCCTTGAGGTACACCGGTTGGGTTAGGAAGAAAGGGGGAAATAACATTAGACCAATTTACAGCCTGTTTACAATTATCCGGAACCAATTTAGCGTGTGAGGGGAAACTCCTGGGTTAGATAGCTTGTCTAAAAATAGTGTGTGACACATGGTATCAAAAGCCTTTGACAACTCGAGAAACTATGCAGAGACATGGTGGCCTGAGTCTGTAGCTTTGTTTTATGTGATTGGTGAAGACTAGGAGAGCTGTAGTTGTACTGTGACAAGGATGGAAGCCATGTTGTGTGTATAAGATGTTTAACTTGTAAGTATTTCAAAAGTAGAATGTGGATACAGTTTTCCATTATTTTTGATATAGGGGCAATGGAACGAAAATGTGTAAGTTCTGTGGAATTACCACCTTTGTAAATTAGGATGCTAATTGACTTTTTTCATATGTTAGGTACTTTAGATTCAGATGTGTATCGATTTATCAGGATGCTAACAGGGTAAGCGATAGTCAGCTGCTAGTTTTAGGTAAGTAGAAAGAAGGTTAGCAGAGGGTACAGCAAGGTTTGAAGTTGAGCAGTAATCTTTTTATGAGACTTGTAGGGAGTGGCTGAAGAATGAAGTTGGTGTTGATCTCTGAGGTGGTTTCTTTGCAAAGGAGAAAGGGGGTTATGGTCTGGTGAAAGGAGAAAATCTGGGGTAAGCAAAGGAGAAGAGTGGCAGGTATTACTTGTTTTAGAGATGAGATTGGCTATTGACTGTGGGAAGAGAATATTGAAGTCTTCAGCAATTTGTTAGGCAGGGGCATTAAGTGAAATCTTGGATTCCTTTTTGGTTCCAGGATGGAGTAGAGTTGATATAGTGGACCAGAATTGTTTTGGAATAGATTTGTGTTTGAACTGCTAGAACTTTTTTTTTTTTTTGAATAATCAGATTTACTGGCATATTGAGCAGGAGTGAATTGCAGAGAAAATCAAGGTACAACAGTTAAAACAAAGGACTAATAATTGCATAGTGAAGTGCTGCATACTAGCCTGGATGTTGACATGTATTTAAGTAGAAAACCACACTGTCACAGTAATGTATTATTTGTTGGTTCTTGTAATAAATCAAAGCAAAGAACACGAAAAGTTTTAGATTCTTCACAAAATTGTTACATTATTGTAAATCAAGCAGCTAGCTGTTGTAAAGAAATCTTCCTTTTCAGAGTTGTTTATGACAAGTTTAGATCACTAGATGAAAAGGAATGTATATGAAACAAATACTTTGGAGTCTGTACTCCACATAGGTCAGTAGGCCATAACCACAATTTCAAACTTGTTGACTTTTCCTGTTCCTTTGATTTATGTTTTGGCATTTTTAAAGCATCTGCATAAAGTATACCTAACAAATGCACATCACTGACATTTCCAATTTTCTTAGCTTCTGTAATCGAGCAAGAGTGTTGGTTTGTGTATAGGTGCTGGTGGCATACTGCTGTAGTAGAAGTCTTTTTGTGGGCATTATGCACAGAAATTATAACTTCGTATAGATCTGCTAGAGATGAGCACTGTTAAAATTAACAGTTCTGCCAAATAAGTTGTAGCACAATGAATTGCAGTAACAGAATCATATAGATATTGGAGCACTGGTAATGTTTATGGTTTTGTAATGGGTTGCATAAATTCAAGTAGCAGTAATGCAGTGCAATTTGAAATCATTTATACTTAATGAGGAGGTGTGTCTTATGTGAAAATGAAGGGGAAGTGGCTGCCATTTACTTTCTTCCTAATTATGTGTGCGCATTTTTTCTGTTAATACTGTTATGACAAATGCTGCTTTCCACAGTCATTTTAAAGTTATGCATGCTACTTTTTGGACACTAAGTGCAAGACAAAATATTGCAATTTCAGTCGGGATTCCCCCAATATCTAGTAATATTGAAGATAACTTTTGAGTACTCAGTAGTTCTGTGTTGATAACAGTGTGTTCTCTGTCTTTTTTCTGTTCATAATTGCAGTGTTAAAGGTTGGTTTTCATACAGTTTGTGAAATATTGTATGTTGCTTGCCCACCATAATATGCAGAGCAAAATGTCACAGTTCATATATTTCAGAATTTGGTTATCACATAATAACATGCTACTGGTAATGTAGTCAACATCAACCCCCCTTTCTTCCATTTTCTGTATGGGTGTCTCATTGCTGCCTCATGTCTGAGATGTATAGAACAGATATGTGGCAGATATGCTCAAGATGCTGGGTGAGTTGAGAAGAAATAGCTCCAGAGGGTACTCAGAGCAATATGGATAGAAAGGCATATCCCAGATGACTTGAAAATAAGCATACTATACAGAGATGTCATCACAATGAGTGACAGACTCATGGCAGTCAGACTCCAGTGGGAAAATAGGACAGTATTCATAATCTTAATGTATTAACAAGCGGGGTTGTGATAGCAAGGAAAAGAGTGCATTCAGGCACCAGTTGTAGGACTTATTAGATAAAGTAGGACAATATGAGTTGGTGTCGAAAATACGGGACCTGAATGCTCATCTTTGGAAAGACGGAACAGAATCTGGGGGCTACTTGCGACCACATGGTTGGGGCAACACCTGGTTCAGCAAGAGTCAGTCAGTCACAAGATCATGTACAAAAAGTGGCTAACTCAGGTAGCCTTTTTCCAAATAAGAAAAGAGTACTGGGGTAGCATCAGGACTCCAAAGTCATCCCCAGTTAAACAACTTGCCCACAGCATAAACCACTACTGGTCACAATCAGTTGCATGCAGTGGACACAGAAAGTTCTAAGAGCAACACAGACTAGGCTGAAGACTGGGAAGTTGACTGGAGTGATGCAAGCACTTAGGGCTCAAGCACCTCAGGTAGAAGAGGAAATACATGGAATTGAATTAGAAAGGCAGTGTCTCAAAACACCATGTCTGAGGTGTATAGAACAGATATGTGTCAGATGTGCTCAAGATGCTGGATGAGTCGAGGAGAGGTAGCTCCAGAGGCTACTCACAGCAATATGGATAGAAAGGCATATCCCAGATCACTTGAAAATAAGCATACTCTACAAGAACAGTGGGGACATTCATAGCTGTGGGCTGTATATAGTATCAAACTCCTGTTACACTGCATGAAAGTGCCGGAGAAGGTGACTGAAATGAATATGCAGTGTAGTAGAAAGTGAGATGGGAAGATAAGCAGTGGGAATTCATGTCAAGATGCAGCACAAATGAAAGCTGTTTGCAGTGAGAGTGACTGTTGAGAAGAAGCTAGAGACGAGGAAAAAGTACAACTAAGCATTCCCAAACCTGGAGAAAGCGTATGACAAGGTCCCAAAAAAGCTGATTTTGGGCAGCTCTGTGATGGTTCAGTGTGCTGTAAACATTAGTGGAATTACTGCAAGCGATGTACAAGGACCCAATTACACAAGTATGAACCATGCAGACTCAGAGATGGGTTTCTCAGTGGAAGTGGGTGTGCACAAGGCTTCAGCTTTGAGCCCACTGCTGTTCAAACTGGTGATGGATTACATTAGCTATAAGGTTGGGAGGAACAAATCAACCAATTACAAAAAACTGCACTCTGGTGCTTGTAGCAGGAAAAAACAGCCAATGGAGCTTTGCAAATATTACATTTATTCCACAAACCAAGAAAACAGTCAAGGGCTTTCGTCCTGAACACCAGGACTTCTTCAGAACTGTCTAATTCTAAAATCACCTTCATTAAGTAATACATTAAAAACTAATTAACGAATCACAAAATTTTAAATAGACAATGAACAATAGACATTTAAAGGAATACACATCAAATCTATTTTGCTTATTATAAAACTAAAGCCAGATGTTTGAGAATGGGCATAAAGGAGCAGTACTCATTAATACCTGGGGTCACCATAACATTAATTCTGAGCTGCCAACAGAATTCTGCCTTTTCCAGTTTGTTTTTCCAAAACCCCCCTCAGGGGTCCCTTTCCACAATCTCCAAAATACCAAAAAGAAACTTATTACATGTTGGGTGGTACTTAAGATGCCTGTAAAAGGTGCATTATTCTCAACTTCCCATCTAATAGTGTGTAGATGTTGATAAATACGCTTCCTGAAAATCCTGTCCGTCTAACCCGCATAATACAGTTCCCTACAAAACGGTGTCTACAGGACTGCAATCAGTTTTTCTCAACATTTAAACAGATTGAACTCTACAGTTCCCTACAAAACGGTCTCTACAGGACTGCAATCAGTTTCTCTCAACATTTAAACAGATTGAACTCTACAGTTCCCTACAAAACGGTGTCTACAGGACTGCAATCAGTTTCTCTCAACATTTAAACAGAGTAGGTTACACACAAAACGCATTTGTTAAGCTTTCACTTAAAGTGCTTTGTAATTAAGCAGGTCACCATATTGGTCAGCCATAGGGCTCTTTGTTTCTACTTCAGTGGTTGCCTCCTTCCCCTGTAACTGCAGTAAATTGACTCTTACATTAGAGCTGTAATACTTACCTTATAGCTTTAGGACACCTTAGGAAACCTTGTAAACTGCAATAGCCTGACATGTGAACAAGCAACCCTTGTAAATATTCCCAAAATTGTATACTATTGGTCTGTCTTTCCTGCTAAACATAAGTGAAATTACAGTGCTGAGTGCATAACATTAAAGTACTGAGTGCAAATAACACAGTGTTGAGTGCAGATTTCAACTTATCTCTGGAGTGGTGTCTTGAGTCAATCAGGGTATTAACTGTAACCACTCCCACTGCCTTCTTTTCCCCCCCACCCCCCTCTTTCCTCAAGCAGGTTAAACTGCTACAATTTAGTACAGGCATCATTTTCAAATCTAGGTGATTAGGATTTCCCTCTCTCTTCCCCCCTTGGCTGACCTGGTGTGACTTTGTGTAAGTTTCTTCATTGTATGGATCTTTTACTGTTTTTTGTGTAACTGAATGACCTGCTGCTAAATTCTGATTCTGCACAGACTGCTCTATTTTGTTTTTCAGAGGCTCTATAAGTAGCTAGTGACTTTACTGAATTTCTGTGGTAATATTTGTGTTTAAACTGAACCTGTACCTAGAGAAAGTGTATAATCAGAGCTCCTCCTTGCTGCATGTGTTTTTTAATGTTTAAATTGCACACACACATTGAAGAAGTGCTTTTATGACTTGAATAACTTGGGCTAGCTATACCTGAAGTGCTTTTACTGGCAATTTTCCAGTTGTACAATTGTGAATAATTGATTTAGTTTTTCTGGTATATCTTTAAAATCTGGCAAGTGTTTATTTACTGCATTGCACTCTTGCTTAGGTTTCTTAGCTATAAATCTTAATTCATTCTGAAATATGCTACTCCCCCCCCCCCACCACCAAACCTTTCTGAATGCATTATTATATAATAACTGCCTGTTGTTGCCTTCATGCTTACCCTAGAATCTCTGCTTTTCTCTTTTCCTAGTTGAACTCTACAGTTCCATACAAAACGGTGTCTACAGGACTGCAATCAGTTTCTCTCAACATTTAAACAGAGTAGGTTGCACACACAAAAAGCATTTGTTAAGCTTTCACTTACAGTGCTTTGTAATTAAGCAGGTCACCATACTGGTCAGCCTTGAGTGGTTGCCTCCTTCCCCTGTAACTGAAGTAAATTAACTCTTACATTAAGAGCTGTAATACTTACCTTATAGCTTTAGGACACCTTAGGAAACCTTGTAAACTGCAATAGCCCCGCTACGTTCGCCCTTGCTATGCTCGGGCTCTCTTCGCTCCCCTCCCTGTCCCCAATTCTCTCCCGCCCCCAGTACCTCTAAATTTATAGTACTATAGCCACTCCCCCACTTTCTAGATCCTATCTGCTTTCATCTGGAATAATTCCACCCACCCCCATTCTACTACCTACATTTTAATAGCACCTATTAGCTTTCATCTGGCATTCTCCCATTCCCCCCTTCCAGTACCTTTACCTCACCACTCTATCTTATGGTGTTGCATCACCAGGTAAAACAGTTCCTTAACTCACTAGCTGAATCACAAATAATGATATACTCCTCTTTACTACCCCTCTTGTTCACACCATACCTCCTTACCTTGTATGAAAACCAGTCTCTCACAGGATATCAGATCCCAAAAGGCTATACTATCACCCCAGCTGTAAATCCTTCCACCTTCAACCATACTTACAGTACCAGATCCTATCCAACATCTTGTTCAGTCTATCAACATCTCAACCCCAGGCACATTAGCTCTAGATCCAAACACTACCACAAACTAATAAACAAATTCCTGAAGTTCATCACCAAGTATAGACTCAACCTAATACTTGGTGGTGATATTCACCCCAACCCTGGCCCACTCACTTCAGATACACATACCCCCTCTACTTGCAATCTAAGCTACAATCCTACAATTAATAGGCCAACTAACTCTCTCCTAGTCTGTCATCTCAATATTAGAAGCATTAATAACAAGGTACATGAATTACATGCACTTCTGGATGTCCACTCCCCTGAGATTCTCTGTTTATCTGAAATCTGGTTAAAACCTAACACTAAAAACAACGAAGTGTTACCATCTGGGTACAACATACACAGGCTGGATCGTGCTTCAAGGAAGGGGGGTGGGGTAGCTATACTCTATAAATCTGAGTTGAATGTCACCATAGATGTAATACAACCTCCACAGGTTAATAACTCAGAGATTCTTGCCACCAAATTGCAACTTAATAAAAATAAATGCATTAATATCATCTGTATGTACATTCCCCCAGGTAACAATATATCTACATTTGAAGATATCCTGCACTGGCTATCATGTCACTACCCCCATACTACTTGGAGACTTTAACATAGACTGGGGCACCTATTCCTCAGAATCCCCAACCACCCATGTTAACCTGCATGCATTTACACAAATCCAGTGGCGGCTGGTGACTTCAAATTAAAGGGGGGCTGCAGGAGACAGCTGAATGGGTGGGCCAATGGTTGGGGTGTGGCCAATTTGAAAGGGGTGGAGCTATGTTCAAAACCACAACAACTAGAACTTTAATTAAATACGCTGCCCTGGGTGCCACCCATAATTACGAGAGTCCAATCAAGACAAAATGAAGTGTAGAAGGAAAAATATTTCAATGCATTGGCTACATGACAACTTACTTAATATCTAAATGGAAACACAAAGGTTGTGAGGCATGAAAAAATAAATTACTTTTTAAATACATTACTGGAATGCCAGTCAAAATCAAGTATAAAAAAAACAAGCAGCACTCAACTCAAACCACTTCTCCTTGCACTGCAGTTCTAATTATAATTTATATTCAGCTTTATAAAATTACCAAGTAACATGCTGAAAGTAGCAATCTCTGTGATACCCCCACTTGGAAAAATGTTTCTTTATCCAAAAAAGACCTGCTGCCTGACAACAACTATCTTTTTGTTTCATGGGGAAGACATGATCAAAGTAAAAAATGAACAGCAAACAAGAAACAAGCTCAAGATAAATTGCTTAAAGGATTACTGCACAAGTTATGGACCACACATGATAGATTGGAATTTTGTATAGTTTACGGGTAAAGCCTGCAAAGATGACTACAAGTTTCCAACAAATGTAATGAGCTTCTGAAAATACTGTAATCCTGTCCTTTATTACAAATACTGTCATATGCATTTCAATACCTAAGGCTTATACCTTATCTAGTTATGTAAATATTCTCTGCATGGCAACAATAAAAAGGCTTTCAGTGTTGGTAATTATTTAACAGTATGCTTATTAAAGCTTACTTGCATCTTACAATCTCCAACAAGCTTACCTGATGGTCATTAAAGCATTGGTACCTAAACACAGAGCAACAGGGCACTGCGACACCATGCATTTTTTGAATAATAAGAAGCATAAATCAACAGTATAAAAATATGACAGAAAACCAGAACATTCTGCAAAATAAAGGACAGATTTAAAGCCATGACTGTACTTGTGTCTACCTTGGATACTCTAAGTGCTCCTTGCCTGGACACATCTAAAGTCACTACATGGGGGAGTGGGGATACAACAAGTATGTCACAATTTGAAACGTCTCTGGCTGATGGCGATGGCCCTGACACATTTCATATACTTAATTTCAGAGCAAGAAATCTGGATAAGGCCATAAATAAAAGTAGGACAAAGGTCCAAAAAATATAGACAATTTTTAAATGCTGCTTTTACAAACTTAGAAAGTTCAGTAGGTCTTGCATCAGTATGAATTTTCTGTAGGGTATGAAATCTGAAACTCAAAGTGAACCTCAGAATGTTGCAGAAATGCTCATCACTGTTGCTTAGTTTTCCAACTTGTAAAATAGCCCTGGCTTTATGCAAAGGAAAAATCTGAGCAGATAACTTTCCAGCAGATCTTTATATAATTAAAAAAATAAAATAAAAGGTGTGGTTACCTGGTCGGATGACTGTATTATTCTAGCCTGACATATTCTACCTGCAAAAGCATTCCATTTATTTATTTTTAATGGATACATTTGAAAACACCCTTGTCTCATTACAGTGCCAAAAGCAAATAACTCATAAGTAAATACTGTAAATTGCTCATAATTGTATAATTTCTTAGGTACATTTCATAATGTTATAGCTTCTAATACAATGTATTAGACTGCTCTGCAAGCAAAGCCAACAACACTGTCACTACTTTCTCATTTTCAATTGCTGGACTATTTCAAGCTGAATAGGACAACTGACAACCCCAATATTACAACTCTCACAGCGGGAATTTCCTAGACTAGAGTGTGCCTCTTAGCAGCCACAGTTTTAGATGCCTGACAAAAACAGTGTTCCACATTACACCCATTATGTACCACCAGAGATCAGCTGCTAGTAAAATCACATCTTATTTTAAGGTCTAAATAAAACTATGCAAAGGCAAAATCAGCAGCTCAAAACAAAATACTTTTGGCTAAACCATTGCATCTCACGACAGTGCAGAAATAAGTGAATTACAAATGTCCCTATCTCTGTTTGTTGCACTTATTAATCATGATTAATCATGTAGCTACTTATTTAAGATGCAATGCACATGTGCTATCTGTTCTGGTGATGCACACACTACATACATAGGTGTTTGACAACATAAATGACATGGATATCATTCGTGGCAGTGTGGATTGTGCCATAGCTATCCTATATTTCTCATAATATCGCATAGAGGTATAGCAGTGTTCCACGTCCTAACAGTACATATGCTGCTGCGGTGACCCTCTCATTCTGTTTCTGGTTATTCAGAACAGGTTCAGCCAACACCACCACATCTTTTTCCAGCTCTTTCACAGATGAAACTTATTGCTACGGTCCAGCTGCAGCACTTTGTATTTGTCCACAGTGAACCGTAGTTGCCACATTTCTCCCCAAATGGGCAGCTTTTTCCAAAGCTTTTGTAGACTCAAGTAATGTACTGACACTTAATAAGCCCGAAGATGTCAAATCAAAAAAGAAAAAAAATGCTCCAAAAAATAATTATACCTACGAACAAATGCTCTCACATTAAGAAGCGAAGAACAAAAATATTATCTTAATCACTTATTTTTCATAAATGATTTGTCTTTAATAACAGTTTAGTTAAAAACAAACTGTCTAAACCCTCCTGCTACAAACATGCAGCTGTATGTGGCATACAGACTATAGACACCTTTCTGTCTTACATAAAATGGCAAAACAAACTGCACAATGCAACATAAACTTCTCTTTCAGCTTCACAGTCACAGTATCTGTAATATCCTTTCAGAATCAGGACGGACAAACCAATGTATTTATCTATATTACATTTTTCATTCATTCGTGACAGATCCTGCTTTTACTAACATGATATTAAATGAAGTTTCTTTAAAGCAATGTTTGCTCTTAAAAAGGAGGAAATTATCTAGATTCCTTACCTCAACTGATAAGTGATTTCAAAGTCCAGGCCCAAGTATGCAAAAAAGCTATTTGACGTACGGCTGTTTTGAACAGGGGTCTAACCAATGGAATCACTTCATCAGGATTATCTCTTCTGGGGTAAATTTGTTGTTTGATGGGAAGCTTTGTTTTCAGTGGTGGGCAATGCCCTTGTTGGATGATTTTGTAAAGCAGAAAGCTAAGGAAAAATGTTTCCCCACTACTTCTTGGCGGATAACTGAATGCTTTCAGAATGGTGTCAGCAGGATAAATCTGTGTATTATTTTCAGCTACCTCTGATTTTTATTGTTGAAGCTAAATTGTGGTAATTGTAACAGCAGGCTATACTCTCATTTGGTGATAAAGACATTTCTGGCAATACAGCAATTATGTATGCCCCTAATGCTAACCAACCCTCTGTCACATTACTGATGGATGTCATACCTGTGGTCTGATGCTAAGGGCTCTCTCATATATAAAACTCAGTGTATCAGTACCATTTTTTGCTTATGGTGTTCTCCACTAGTAAAGTGACTACAATATCTGTAATTATAATATCATTTAAATGGCAGGATTAGTGCTACAGACACATCAAATGTCATATTTTGTTTGACATTTTATTTAGGTAAGACAGGGTGGTGTCTACGCATCCATTTTCTAGAGCACATTATGAAAAAAAATGAAAATATGTCTGTTGCTCTGTATAAATGTCACACAGACTCATACTTAAACAGTTTACAGAAATTTTAGTTTGCAAGTGGACAGAATGCCTTTACTGAAAGAGGATGCTATAAAACATTCATTATAGATGGAGTCTAAATGGCAGGAAATATCCAAGTAATCGTTTCCAATTAAACCACTTAGAACCAGACAATGGCTGTTAATCCCTTCAGTAAAACCTCAAGTTTCTTTGCCCCCCCCCCCCCCCCCCCCCACACACACACACACGCACAAAAAATAATGTTTAAAGTACATAGAACACTTGGTCTGGTTACTTGAAGGATGGTTTATGCTCCTGGAAGTTCTTCACCACTGCAATGTTTGAAGTGATGCCTGTAAAAGCAGGATCTCATGTTTAAAATGGAATGTTTTATACATTTTTAAGATATCATGTTATGTTTAAGAAACCTTTGTTAAATGCAGTTACAAGGTACAAAACTTGACAGCAATGACTTAAGAGTGATTCACTGCACTAGAGAACTCCCTCGGACAAATTTGATACAGTCATGATGTTCTCACTCTGTATGGCTAATTTGTTTGAACTTTGATGCAAGTTGATGGTAATTGTTCAGTGATCTTTGCAATCAAACATGCATGACACTAGTTAACTGTCTTCTGCAGTGCACAGTGGCCTTCCTTTTATCCTTTACAATGCTGATAATTTAATCTGCCTGGTTTACATACAACAGCTCCCATACATTGTTCACATGAACAGTACAAATTAAATTTTAACCAGTTAACATGGTACACTATATATAATCAGCTGTCCAATGTACCCACAATAACTGAACATAAATCAGAAATCAAGAGAGAAATATCTAGTAATGCCCTGGCTAAACACATGATAGAAAAGGGTATTGAGCATAAATTTAAGTTTCGAGTCATAGACATTAAATTTGAGAACAGGAGAGGTGGTGATATTATTTTTTTTTTTTTTACTACTTTATACAGTTATATGGATTGTTTATCACATACAATTCTTATATACAATTGTTGTATGTTTTATAAGAATATTTGAATGAGGAAGAGGATGAATTTATGAATATTATGTCATTTAAATGAATTTCAAACTGGCTGATTACTTCATTGTTTTATTGATTAATTACTGGCTGTGTCATAAGATTATCATCAGATATATAAATGTAGGGTTTTTCAAATGGGAATACACACCGAGGAAAAGTTAAGTTACACAAAAGGTTAAGTTACACAAAATATCACTTTTTATGGCAGGTATGGAATGGATGATATTAAGAAATATTGTATAACAGAATTGTGTAATAAAAAAGACAAGAAAATGTGGTTATGAAAAGCAATGGGAGGTATTTAAATAAGTATATTATAAATTGTCTTTATTGGGTTTATACATGTTAAATGCAATTCTGATGGAAATACTGACAATCTGATTTGTGCATAGAAAATATTTTTTGGTTATTTATTTTTTAAGTCACTTCTACTTTTTTCCATTAGAACCATGTGTTCTTTAACATTTTTTAGTGACTACTAAGTCAGGCAGATACTGCGGTGGTGGTGCTGCGGTAGCGTTGTCGCCTCACAGCAAGACGTTGTCCTGTTCGATTCTCAGCTAAAACGTCTTCTGTGTGGAGACGTGCGTGAATGGGCGTACTTTCATTGAAGGTTGTGCATCAGGGCTGGCAACTCGGCATGTAAAAATCTACTGCCAATCATTAGCAGACCAGAGTTCTGCTGTGGCGACCCCTTATCGGGAAAAGCCGAAAGACGCAACAAAAGTCAGGCAGACAGGACCTTAGTATAACATCTCTTCAAATGTCCTTCAATTGTATGGCAACTAAAGCAATTGTACTGTTCCAGATTGAACGTTTTATAGCACTCTTTAGAACAACATCAGAAATAAGGCAACCCCTTATATAGTAGGACATCTTACTTAGCAGTTCATTCTGTCATCAGCCAAATGCCATCATCACTGAACAGCATTAAACATTGTGCAATGATCATACAATTACTTGTTACATTAACATCCAAACTCAATCATGGTGAGGCTTGCTCTGCATAAGCATCTGGCTTCACATTGAAGAGTAGTACAACCTTCTAACACATTCTGAAGGTGGACATCTAACCACTGCTGACCAGGAGCTAACACTAACAAGCAAAGCCATGAGTTTTCTTCCATTTGGTCTGTACCCGCTCTGTCTGAAATGAATAAATCTACAAGACAGCAATGCCCCAGTGGCCTGTTCTGCTACAAGAAGGGAATGTAATTACATATTAAACAGTGCTCCATGAAACTTTATTGTTTTCTACCAACCCAGTAATGGCAAACAGCCACAAGACACATCATATTTAATTCTCATTTTAAGTGTTCTTACCAGTGTCTATTACGCATGTACAAACAAGCAGTCAAGGCTGTGTGGAGTACACCTCAGTCATAATAATCAAGCTGGGCCTAACAGAAACAACAAAATACCTAACTCTAAATAAAGCGTATATAAAACACTGATTCAAATGCAAGAACAGTCTATAAGATATACAATGAATAAAAAATAACTGACAGTAATATCTGTATCCATGTTACTAATGTAACTTTGCTGTACATTTGTTTCCAGCTACAGTATTAAGAAGTTTTGTTTGTACATGGATGCTGAATTAAAATGAATCGTATGTTCAGTGCAGTGCAATGACTTTAGCATAACTTACATTTCATAAATATTTTTCATTGTATAAAATGTGACTTATAAAAGAAAATACACTAAAAGTAATTTTTTCAGGATCACAACACTTCTTGCACCTCTGCACTCCCATAATTAAATATACTGACTCATGGTTCTACTTTAAATGTTCAACTTAAAAGAATGTTGTGTCCTATAACAATGAGAAGGAAACATTGACGATTTACATAAACTCCGCAAACTCCCGGAATGGCGAATATTACCTCCGGGAAACTAACCACTTTGCCTCACCCCCACCCCCAGCTGCACCCCCATCCCCATCTAAATATACCAACTCCGAGATTGCACTACAGTGGAGGCAAGGGCAAAGTTCGTCAGTGGTGGGCAAGTGGTTAGTTTCCCTAAGGTCAAAATTCACTGTTCTGGGAGTTCGCTGTTGTAAATCATTGGTGTTTTCGTCTCACTGATACAAGAGTTGACATCCTGGTAATTCAACCACTTAAAGGGGAACCTGACTCACACCTATAGTCTTACTATGATATCATACAAAACAGTGATACTGGTATAACAACATATGCAGATGGATTTTCAGTACACCAAGATAATAGATTTATGGCACAAAACCACTCACAAAGAATCCTCAAAACAAAAACAAACATTCAAAAATGTCTGACATGTACTATCTTTTCTGTATCTAACACTGATAATCTGTCAGAACAATTCTGCATTTTTATCACAAATCTGCATACACAAGATATTGTAGCAAGTCAAATCCTGCTGGTTGTTGTTAATCTTTTGTCAGACTCAGCCATACACTCATCAGGGAGCCAAAGAGTATACTTACTTTACCTTCACTCTGTTCTTCTTCTAACTTATTTTCTTTCTTCTTCTTTCTTCAGTTCTTCTTTCTTCAGTTCTTCTTCTTGACTTCTGTTGTTCTTCCTTCTTCGGCAGCTGACAAAATACCACGGTGCCCAAATAAAAAAATTAAAATGCAATTGCAACGGCAAAGTAAAAAATGATCGGTCCTCAACAACTCCTAATCCCGTTTGTTTGACAGTCATGATTCTTACGAAACATAAACAATCCACAACTGACACTGACTGACTGGTTCTCGCTCTTTTCCCAGCACATAAAGCCCGGGAAGAGAGCGACAACCAATCAGCAGCATTTAGCCCAGCAAGCACATCATGACGTGCCTGCGGACGCCGCATCGAGCCTTCCAATTCTATGCGGTTTGGAACCGCATAGACTTCTGGGCATCACAATGATGCCTTAATTACTCCCCCGGGCTGCAATAAAAAAAAAAAAAAAAAAAATGTACTTAAAACCGCCGCAACCCGAGGCGGTTACAGTGCGCATGCGCATACTTCCGAGTCGCGGACTTGGAGAGACCTGGCTACAAATTTGTTGATTTTAAACTAAAAAATAAAAAAGGTACTTTTATTATTTTATTTTCATTTTTTCTTGCATTTTCTGAGGGGGCTGCAGTCCGGCAGTCCGATGCCACGAGCCGCCCCTGCACAAATCATATCCACCCCTACCAGGATAGGTAAACCCAACCAAAAAGAAAGTATACTTGACTGGGTACTCATAAACAGTCACCCCCAACTGTACACCTCTGGTACCCTCCTTAATGGCCTAAGCGATCACCTTGTCACATATGTAATTAAGCACAAAACTATTAATTCCCAACAACCCTTACTCAGAAAGGTTAGAAACAATAAAAACTTTGACCCTGCCAAATTCCAACAAGAACTAAACTCATGTAATTGGTCTATTCTAAAACACCTCTCCTTAGAGGAAGCAGTAGCATACTTTAACATCAAATTCCTTGAGATCCTTGATTTGCATGCACCTGTTTGTTCAAAGAGAACCAAGGCAAAAACTGCACCATGACTTTCTATAGGGTCTAAACTCAAAATTACCCTTAGAAATAAAAGCATGGGCTTTATGGCGTTCTTCTAAAGACCCTCAAGATCACATTAAATATAGGCAATCCAGGAACGAAACCAAAAAATCAATTCTACAAGACAAAAAACAATACTACTGTAATTTATAGACAGTAACTCAAAATAACCCTCAGAAATTTTGGGCAGGTTTAAATAATCTACTATATCCTGGACAAACTTCAACCCCAATCCCTGCTGCTACTATTGACAAAACCCCTGAAGATGTTTCTGATAGTTTTAACCAATTCTTTACTGAGACCATTCAAGCCCTAGCTAGCCAACTAACTCCTAGCTCCCCTGGTCCTGAAAGTAGCACTCCTAGAAACCTACTCGTGTTCAGCTTCCAACCAGTCGCCACTTCACTTATCCATACCTTGATCAAAAAATTAAAACCCACTACACTTTCTGCTGATCACCTCCCTGCCGAGTACCTACAAAAATCAGCTGATGCTATTGCTTACCCCGTCTCAATACTAATCAATCGAACCATAGTAGAAGCTAAAATTCCCACCATCTGGAAAATATCCTATGTAATCCCACTTCACAAAGGAGGCATCTCTGCTGAATTCTCCAATTATAGGCCAATAGCTATACTCTCTCCACTTGCAAAGATTATGGAAAAATGTATTCATAGACTACTCATGTACCACCTAATCCAAAATCGCCTTATGGCAGACACTCAGCATGGCTTCCGTCCTCATCCCAGCACTACTTCAGCCCTCCTAGCCTTTACTAACACCATAAACCATAATCACAACAATAATTATATATCCTCAGCCCTCTTTTTGGATCTTTCCAAGGCATTCAGTATGGTTGATCGCCAACTTTTAATCCACACCCTGCAAACATTCTGTCTAGATACTGGAGCCCTCCAGTGGTTTCAGTCCTACCTGAATGGTTGACAGCAGGCTGTCCTCTGGCAGAACAAACTCTCTAACCTTCTACCTAACACCCTTGGAGTACCACAAGGCTCTATACTAGGGCCCTTGCTGTTCTCCATCTTCATTAACGACCTTTATACTGTCATCCCAAAAGTCAGCTGTATCCGATATGCTGAAGACTCTACTCTGATTTGCTCAGCCACATCTCCAGTAGAGTTATGGTCAGCTACCCAGACCCCTTTAATACAATAGAAAACTGGCTTTCTGAACATCGTCTGATCCTAAATCCCAAAAAAACTAAAATGCTGTTATTTTCACCAACACTAGGTCTACCGCTTTCACCTTTACCATAAAATCAAATGATGGCGCAATAATCTCCCATGACCCATCTACAAAACTATTAGGTGTCATCATAGACAATAATCTAAAATTTGACCTACATGTTAACCAAACTATCAAAACCATCAATAAAAAACTAGGGTCACTTTACAGAAGCCTTCCTAACCCCTCCAGCTAAAACTGCCATAGTTCGCTCTCACCTTCTTTCAACCCTTCTGTATGCATCCCATCTACTCTCGAATTTAAACAAGACTGTCCTTAACAAACTCTCAATTTGCTGCAACCACATTGCCAGGTTTGCCACTGGGCTGCCTTTTAGGACACATCATTGCATTAATCTAAATCAGCTTGGGTGGCTTGAACTACCCAGCCTAATCCAGTATAACCAACTGATTATGGCCTATAAAATCCTCTATAATCCGGACAATACTCCTGCACTTAAAAATATTATCTCCCCCTATAACAGTCCTAGACCGCTTCGATCCTCTAACAAACTACTAATTCAGACTAGCAAAATTAATAACACAGCCGGTGATTCTCTCTTTGCAAACTCTGTAAGTAGATCCTGGAACTCTCTTCCAGCAGATATTACCTTAGTTTCCACCTTAGGTCAATTTAAAACTAGACTCAAACAACATTTGTCACTTAACTGGCTATGTCAGTGTATCATGCCTGGCTAACTCTCTCTAGAATGTGTAAAAATCTGTTAACCAGTTTACTGTGTAATTTAATTTAATCCTGACTTGTGCACAGGATTAACTGTAACCTGTGGAACTTGTTTAACTTGCTTACTTATGTAATCTCTGTAAATAGTCTGTTTGTAATATGTAATGCTGGTATTATGTAATGCTGTATCTGCTTACCCCTGGAGCTTTTCTCCCCGGGCCTCCACTGAAAATGGACATGCATCCAGTCGGACTATCCCGGTCAACAAATGTAAAATAAATAAATAAATTTAAGCAACGAACTATTCATCGTCTGTATATTTACGCTTCTAAATATTTTGGTGATCGGTTTAATTGTCCAGATAGGTCTTTGGTAAGCCATCCGCCTACCGACATTCCAAAAAAATGCAAAGATAAAGACAAGAGACAGGCCGCCTATGTCCAAAGCTGCCATCGACGCTTCTCCTAAGCCAGTCGCCAGTTTGCCGGTACTGAAGAGCTTTCGCAGCCCCTGATAACCCACTATTTCAGATTCGCAGGCCTCTACTGAGACCCACTCGGAGTCCGGCATGCCGCAAGATGCTTCAACCGTGGAACCTGCGGATGTCTCTACCTTGGATGGGTCCAGAGCCGCTCTGCAGGCACCGGCTTCTGAGGGTGTATTCAGGCCTACTGACTTGCATATTAAACTGACGCCATCTTCTTCTTCAAGGCCTGAATCTTGAACCATGACTGGAAAACCAATGCCCAGATCGCATGGTCAGGCCTCTATGCCTAAAATACAAATGATATGAATGGTTGAAGACCTTATTACTTTAATCAGGGGAAGCCAACCTTTCCCCTCTAAGAGACCTAGGACTGAATTTGCTTATGATGCTTCTGACCAGGATTCTGAAATTTCTGTTTCCTCTGATGACCAGGATTTACCCTTATCTACCTATGAGGATTCTGATGCAGAGGACTCTATTCACTCTGCTCCCCCCCCAGAAGATTTCTCTTTTGGTGAAACCTTGCATACTCTTAGGGAGCATTTTCGTTTGGAAAGCCAAGATTACTCTGATTCTAAAATTAGGCTTAGGGATTTCTTACTCTTGCCCCAGCACAGGCCTTTATCTATCCCTCCTGGTAATGGACATTGTGGATGATGCCTTTTCACAATCTAGCTTGGCCCCTGACTCTTTACCTCCAGCTCCCAGAAAACCTGATGGATATTACAGGGTTCCTGACTCTCACAAGTTCCTTTTTAAAAATCCCACTGTGGATCCTGAGACCATTTCACAGGGACTCAAGGGCATTAAGGCTACTACTGCCAAAAATCCTACCCCCTCTGATAAAGACAGGCGCTGGTTAGATGGAATAAGAAGGTATACACTTCTGCACCCTTGTCCATTAGAGTCTTAAACTGCCAGCTTCATATGTTAGAATATCAGCAGCATATTATTGGACTGCTTAAACAGAAAATTATGTTGATTCCTGATTGTTCTGAAAATAAGGATTTACAGGATTTTAATGCATTCTGTTGAACAGATTGGAAAACATACTTTGCAATGTGGTTTTGATTCACTAGAGGCATCTTGCAGAGCTCTGTACTTAGAAGGCATGCTTGGCTTAAGGAGCAGTCCTTGCCAGATCATGTTAAAGCTAAATTACTAGATGCTCACTTAAATCAGGACCTCCTGTTTGGTAACAGAGCAGAAGTAGTTCTTAAAAAGATGGAGGAAAAAGCTAAATCTATGTAAACTGTTACAGATTTCCTGCAAGTACAGCCTCCAAGATTTAATAGGCATTGGCCCTCTAAGAATTGCTCCTTTCCTGCCTCTTCCAAGCCTTCTCAGTCCAAACCCAGATCCAGCAGAACACCCAGGCTTCAGTCCCAGGGTACGCACAGGACTAAGCGGTAGGGAGCTCCCACTTCCAAATCATGGAGTAGTAAGACTCCCCCTATGGTAAACTGTCTCAATGACTTAACTTTAAAACTTCCAAGCACTTCTCAACTAACTGCTCCTTTAGGGGGGAAAGATTGCTCTGCAGACAAAAAATTGGGAACTCATTACCCAGGACAAATGGGTTTTAAATATAGTTTCCCCAAGGATACAGATTTCAATTCCATACATTACCAACCCCAAACGGTTGGTCAGACCTACCCCCAAATCAGTGGGCAGAGGCTCAAAAGCAAGTGCTCTCTCTCTTAAGCATAAAGGCTATACAAACTGTGCCAGAAGAGGAAAAGGGACAAGGTTTTTACTCAAGACTCTTTCTGGTACCCAGAAAAGACAACTCATGGCGTTCTATCCTGGACCTATCTAACTTAAACACCTTTTTGGTGATTCCAAAATTCAAGATGCTAACTCTTCACCAGTTGCTTCCTATGCTAGGCAAATATGCCTGGTTGACAACACTCAGTTTAAAGGAAGCCTACCTGCATATCCCAATCAGGGAATCTTGCAGAATATACCTACGCTTCAAAGATGGTTATTTGCACTATCAGTTCTCTGCACTGCCCTTTGGCTTATCTACTGTGCCCAGGGTATTCACAAAGTGCCTAGCTCCAGTCATTGCATTTTGCAGGCAAAGAAATATTCAAATATATCCATACCTGGACGATTGCCTAATTCAGGCAGAAAGCCAGGACATACTTTTGAATCATCTGGCATTTGTACAAATGATGCTAACTTGTCTGGGGTACACCATAAATGAAAAGAAATCGCATCTAGTACCCTGTCAACAAATTATATTCTTGGGAGCAAGCTTGACTACAACTTCCCAGATGGCTTTCCTCATGCCAGAGAAACAAACTCATTTGACAACTTACTTCAAACTAATGGCCACAAAAACCCTGCTGTCTGCAAGGCAAATACTACAAGCCTTGGGGCTCATGGCCTCCTGCATTCTACTAATTCCATATGCAAGACTGCATATGAGGAAACTACAATGGTATCTAAAAAGCCTATGGTGTCAGCATTCTCAGGACCTAGAAGCAATGATTCCTATCATACCTTACTTGCGGTTAGAGTTCCTTTGGTGGACAGAGGCCTGCCACCAAAACAAGGGACTACCATTCACTCTACCCCCTGCCACCCAAACCCTAACAACAGACGCATCAGACTATGCATTGGGGGCTCACCTGGCAGGAAAGTGCATTCAGGGAAGTGAAACCCAAGTCAAATGCACCTGCATATCAATCAAAAATAAATGTTAGCTGTACAGAATGCTCTGACAGCCTTCAAGGACCATCAAGGACCACATTCTTACAGGATAATTAATGGTAAAGATGGACAACACCACTGTTATTTGGTACATAAACAAGCAGGGGGGCACCCATTCTTACCACCTCTGCAGACTAGCCATGGCTCTGTGGAACACAGCCTTGAGCTACCAAGTGCATCTACAGGATCAGTTCCTGCCAGGAAAACTAAATACACCGGCAGATCAGCTAAGCAGAAATCTCATGGACCCGCATGAGTGGAAACTGGAACCAAAGACTTTCAACATGTTGACAAACAAATGGGGGAGCCCAGATATAGACCTGTTTGCCTCCCCCCAGAACTACCAGTTGGACAAATTCTGCACAAGGATTCCCCACAAACAAGCTTGGAAAGTGGATGCTCTGTCCTACAGCTGGAAAAACCTATCAGCTTATGCCTTTCCTCCTCTGCCTCTCGTACCCAAGCTACTACTAAAGATCAAACAGGACAAACCAAGGACGATACTGATTGCACCAGGCTGGCCACACCAACACTGGTACCCCCTCTTGTGCAGTGTCACTACTGGCTCCATGGCACCTGCCTCAGACCCCTACCCTTTTGTCACAACAGGAGAACCAGATTCTGCACCGTCAGCTTCAAACCCTGAATCTGGCAGCCTGGCTAATTACCTAATCTCTCCGCTACCATCCCTCAGTAAACAAGTGTTAAATGTCACTATGGAGGCAAGGAGGCCTAGTACTAGAAAATGTTATGCTGAAAAATGGAAAAGATTCTGAGCCTGGAACCAAATTCAGGGGATGGGCACAGCAGCGCCCAATTTACCTCAGATTCTTCAATACTTAACTGAGATGCTTTACAAGGGCCTTTCTTTTTCCTCCATTAAAATTCATGCCTCAGCCATTTCAGCTCATTAAAACACAGAACCACCCCTCTTCTCTCACCCACTGCTCAAGCAGTTCCTCAGAGGGGCCAAAAACTTAAGAACACCCAGGGGAGCACCAACTCCAGTCTGGGACCTCAACTTTGTATTGGAAAAACTCACGCTTCCTCCTTTTGAGCCAGCTGCAAGTGCAGATTTAAAATTCCTTTTTTGGAAAACAGCCTTCCATTTAGCAATCACTTCAGCAAGAAGGGTATCCGAATTACAGGCCCTTATGGCAGTGGAGCCTTTCATCATCTTTCATGTGGACAGGGTTTACCACAGGACTAATCCCTCCTTCATGCCCAAGGTGGTATCCAGTGTGGCTCTTAATCAATCCATTCATTTGCCTACCTTCTTTTCTAATCCACGGAACAAAGGGGAACGGATACTGCACTCCTTAGATGTGCATAGACAACTTAGATTTTACTTGGACAGGACTAAACCTCAAAGGATATCTGAACAACTGCTGGTGGCATTTGCTGCAGGGGCAGAGGGGAAGGCCATTTCCAAGCAAACCATTTCTAAATGGATAGGTCATTGCATTCATTTCTGCTATAAGCACCATGGAAAACCTATCCCACAGGGGATTAGACCCCACTCAACCAGGTCTGCATCTACCTCTACAGCTTTTCTCAGTGGTGTACCTACCAGGGACATCCTAGAAGCTGCTACCTGGAGTTCTGTACATACTTTCACCAAGCATTACCATTTACAAATTTTTCTCTAAATCCAGAGCTGGCTTTGCCACTGCAGTCTTGCAGGGCCTTATAGCTGGTCCTAATGCTATCTAAATGCCTCCTCCCATCCTTAGTTTTGGGAATCTACTCAAATGTGATGACTGCAACAGTGAAACATGAAGAACATAGTACAGTTGTGTACACTTGCCATAAATGTAGATGTCCGAGTGTATTCACTGTTGCAGTCCTGGTTACCCTCTCTCCAGCCCCCTGACTTCTTTTTGCTGTAACTTTACTCTCCTTTACTATGCTTAAAAGCTTTTTTGGTGTATTTGCTTTTTTGTTGGAGGTGTAACCTTGTAGATATATATATATATATATATATATATATATATATATATATATATATATATATATATATATATATATATATATATATATATATATTTAATTACTTCCCATTGGGGGGCACCTGACATCTGGGGCAAGAAAAACTGATGTAATGGCGCCGGCTGCATGCTTTATACCCCTGACTATCTGATGTCATGGAAGATGAGACAGCGACCAATGCAGGACCCAAGACTTTGATAATCAGGCTGACTGAGGGCTACTGCAAGCAGATAACCCAAATGTGATGACTGCAACAGTGAATACACTCAACCATCTACATTTATGGTAAGTGTACAAAACTGTACTTTTTGGAATGGCCCAGCCAGAGCCCAGACCTAAATTCAAAAGAAAATCTGTGGGGTGACCTGAAGAGGGCTGTGCACAAGAGATGCCCACGCAATCTGACAGATTTGGAGCACTTTTTCAAGGAAGTGGGGGCAAATATTGCCAAGTCGAGATGTGCCATGCTGATAGACTCCTACCCAAAAAAACTGAATAGTGTAATTAAATCAAAAGGTGCTTCAACAAAGTATTAGTTTAAGGGTGTGCACACAGGTCTACTTCAAAACATTGAAATCTCATAACATTGAAATTCAAAACATTGAGACCATAACATCAAAACCCGAAACACTGAAAACCCAAAACCCTGAAAGTGTGTATTGTAACATAGAAAACTACAATGCACATGCAAGTAACATCCCCTCCACCTATAACACCACCAAAGTACAAAACGCACTCTTTACTACATTTCTGCAGGGGGGCAAGTTCCCGTGCACCCCCCACACCCCTGTAAATTAAATATACCAACTCCTAGATTGCACTACGGTGAATAAAAGTTAATTTCCTAACCCCGCTGTAACATGATCACCATACAGAATGTAAACATATGGATGTGTTGCTTTCATGGAAGTTCATTTAGCGTTCTAAGAAGTGCTGGCAGAAGTGAATAGGGGAAAAAGTGTTTATTTCGCCAATCTGTACATATTTTTAACCCATACAGGTAAGTGATTTAGACATTGTTTACATTCTGTGTGGTGATCGCGATACAGCGAGGTGAGGAAATTAACTTTTTTTCCACTGTAGTGTGATCTTGGAGTTGATATGTTAAATTTATGTGGGGTGTAGGGAAGCACCTCACATGGGGGTGGTGCAGGGGGCTTGCCCACTGCAGAAACGTAGTAAAAAGTATGTTTGTTAGTTTGGTGGTGTTATAGGTGGAGGGGGTGTTATTTACATGTGCATTGTAGTTTTCAATGTTATGATGCAAAGTTTCAGTGTTCTGAGGTTTTGTTGTTTTGGGTTTTCGATGTTATGGTGTCAGTATTTTGAAGTTCAGTGTTATGAGATTTTAATGTTTTGAAGTAGACTCTTGCACACTTATGCAACCAGCTTATTGTACATTTTTTATTTTTTTTTTACATTTTTTCCCCTAACAGATTTGTTAGTTTTTCAGTTGGTCACATTAAAGATGGGAAAAGTTTTGAAATGATTTATTGTGGTCTCATTTTTTTATATCATGAAAACCTGGCATTTTAACAGGGGTGTGTACACTTTTTATATCCACTGTAGTAGCTCATGCCAAAACAGTTGTTTGCCAAAAAACATGCAGTCACCTTGCTTTCTTATACTTCATTTGCCCTTTTATTATATTCGTTATGCCTGTTTAACCTCTTTTCGTACTCCTACTTTTCTTGTGCTCGTTTCACTCTAAACATGCTCATTTTATTTTAAACATGCTCGTTATGCAACTCCGAGGCATCTCTGAACCCCTGATTAACTTTTCTGATAATTTTATTTATTTTTTTATTTAACATTTATTTACTTGGAAAGTCCAGCTTGGTCAGGAACCCATTTTCAGAGGAGGCCGGGGAGAAAATTCCAAATGATATATGAAACTTAAGACAATTTACATGAGGAAGATTAAAAACAAAATGGTACAGTGCAGAAGATACAGTAATAAATACAAAATAATTACAGAGAGGTAGATACAATAATAAAACATGTACTAAGCTAAAGTGGTAGCTTGCAAAGTCTCTCTCTCTTTTTTTTTTCTATATACATCAGATAGGAGTAAGATCAAGAATGAGGGTCAGAGCATTAGATGCAAGTAGATGCTTAGAAGGATGGCAAAGTTAAGGGTGTCGAAATATGGAAAGTTTGTTAGTCCAATATGCTAGTGGTTAGAGTGGTTAGTAGATGAAATTCCTAAGGGGTGTTGAGGTGTGAAGGAAAGCCCCTAGAGAGTGAATGGAGTTCAGCTGTTAGAGAAAAAGCAGGGACAGGTCTGATGACATAGAAAATGTTTTTTTTTTCGTATGTGTTTGAAGTTGTTAAAGCTCTCAACGGTAATAATGTCTGTTGATAGAGAGTTCCAGAGCTTGGCAGTGGCATGTGAGTATACACACTGTCTGGCTCATTTGTTTGGAATGTAGACGGTTAGGAGTTTTGTTTTCATAGTGGAGGGCTTTTGTAGGTGTGTAGGGTTTTAGGACAGATTTGAGGGCTGGGCAGCTGTTTTTTGTGTGTGTGTGTGTGTGTGTGTGTGTGTGTGTGTGTGTGTGTGTGTGTGTGTGTGTGTGTGTATATGTTAAGTTGTCAATCTCGCCTTCATTCTTGCTGGATGGGTTCGGAGCCGAACCTCGGTTCCGACTCGGCCGAATACTAAAGCTTGAGAGCTATTTTTACCAGCTCGAGGCTATCCTATGTCCCATAATGCTAGGCGAAATATACCCAGATCTCGTTTGCCGCTTCAGCTACGAGGTTGTGTTTTCACCGGCTCCAGGTCGTATATTATTATTAATAACTTTTTACTCAGTTTTTTTCCTCTTTTGCCCCTTTAGTATTAGTGAAGTTAGCGACTAGTCTTTCCCCCCTTTTTAGTTGCTAATCTCCCTTTTTTTTCCTCTTTTGTCCCTTTAGTATTAGTGAAGTTAGCGACTAGTCTTTCCCCCCTTTTTAGTTGCTAATCTCCCTTTTTTTCCACCCTTAAGGTGGTTGGGCCTTTGACCCTCCCCCTTAGTAGTACAGATTTCCGTTAGTTGTTCTGTGTGTGTGTGGAATTCTGTCCCTCTGTTTAGCGGTAGTTCCCCCTCTTTTCTGCTTATTGTAATTGTTATTATAAATTAGTGTATTGTGTATTTTTTACATTAGTATGTCTAAGGATACTAAGGTATTGGGTTTCAAGAAGTGTGACTCGTGCTGTGAGAAGATGTCTCTGACAGATGATCACACTTCTTGTGTGTATTGTTTGGGCCCTCTGCACCTGCAGGACTCTTGTTCCATCTGCCATGCCTTTAGCCCTAGAGTCCTGCAGGAGCGCAGAAACAAACTCATTCATAGAGGCTTGTTAAAGCCTGAAGGTTCCCCGGCTAAGACCATGACTTGGAAACCTTCAAAGCCCGCCAAATCGTTGGCTCCGTGTTCGGAGCCAGCGCCGAGCGGTGCTCTTGCTGCCTCGTCGGTTCCAGCCGGAACTGAGGCATCTAGACCTCAGTCAGCTCCGACTTTAGTGTCGGAGCCATCCCCGAGCAGAATGCGCTCCAGGTCTCCATCTCTTGAGCCGGTTAGATTGGCTCTGAAGTCTCCACTCTTGTCGGAGTGGAGCCATAGATCTCATTCCTCTAGGTCTTCCAGGCTTTCGGACCATGACCTCGAGAGGGTAGTCAGCAGGCTTTTGAAGTCGCAGGCACTGGCCCAGTTGCTACATAGCCCGTCTCAACAGACAGGGGCTACCCGCTCAAGTTCCTCCTCCGACTACTCTGCTGAGTTCGGAGCTGGAGGTCGTCGAGGTGAGTACTCTGGGGGCGTCGGAACCGATCCCACTGTTGTCGGTTCCTTCGTTGGCTCCGATCCCGTCCTTGGCTCCGTCCTTGGAGGGATCCGGCCGCCGAGACTCCCTCGTCGGCTCTGAGGGTGCGAGTGGCATCAGACCTTTGTCTGACCCCGGTCTCCCTCTCGGAGCCTCGGCGCAGGTGAGTTCAGCCCTATCGGCCTCAGAGCCATCCCTTTCGGTGCCGGGGGGAGCACTCATCTCCTCGGAGTTGGGTCCTGCTTCCCTGCCTGACAGGGACGCCTTTGTCTGACCCCGGTCTCCCTCTCGGAGCCTCGGCGCAGGTGAGTTCAGCCCCATCGGCCTCGGAGCCGTCCCTTTCGGAGCCGGGGGGAGCTCTCATCTCCTCGGAGTTGGGTCCTTCTTCCCTGCCTGACAGGGGTGCCTTTGAGGTGATGAGCGTGCTGGCTCCAATACCAGCACCATGGTCGGCCTCCTCGGCCCCTCCCTCTATGGTGCCTGCTTCGGCCCCTGCCTACCCTCCCGACCCCAAGCGAGGAGAACCGACGCTCAAGGCTGCCCCATTGGGCCTTTCTTCCTCTTCCGAGGCCTCCCCTGACCCTGCGGGGGAGCCCCCTCGGAAGAGGACATGTAAGAGGAAACATGTTGACTCTCCTGAGTCAGTGACATCTGACACCGACCTGGATGATTCGGAAGGGTCCCCAAGGTCCCCCTCTGAGGATGTCTACTTTTCTGACATCTTAGACTCAAACATCATCTCAAACAGAGGGGGAACTGGTCTGCCCTTAACCCATCCGAGGACGAGACGGTGTACCTGGATGCCTTCGGTTCTCGCCCTTCCACCTCCTGTGTGTCCCCGCCTTTCGACCCACTTATGGAGGTGGTGGCTCGGAAGAGGTGGATGGCTCCGGATACTATGGAACCAACTCCCCGGAGGCCGACTAAATTTATTACTGCTCCCACAGATAAGCAGTTTCCCTCCAAGGGTGTCCCCGTGGATGCCATGGTGGTGGCGGCAGCCACTAAGATGGAGTTGGCTGACCCTTCAGTACCTGTCCATCCTCCTAATAAGGAATCTAGGACTATGGATTGGTACGGCAAGCAGATGTTTTCCTCAGCGACCTTTGCTATGCGGTCGCTGAACTATTTATGCCATTTCACCCGACTTCAGTGGGACCTTCTCAAGGAACTGGGTGAAACATTGCAGGACCCAGCAGCTGTGGAGTCTCAGGAGAAGATCAACTCTCAGCTAGGGACCCTGAACTCTATCGTTAACTCTTCCATGCAGCTCATCTCTTATGCAGCCGATGGAGCGAGTAGAGCCGCAGGTACAGATGTTGGTCTAAGGAGACACACCTGGATGTGGCTGTGCAATTTTGCTGACCCCTTCAAGGTGTCATTCACTAACACCCCCTTTGATGGTTCTGCTCTTTTTGGACCTCAAGTGAAGGATACCTTAACCAGGTGCGAACAAGAAGGCAAGACTCTCTCTGCCGTGGGAATCAGTTTTTCCGCCCCTTCTAGACCGTATCCTAAGGGTCAAAAGGGCGGGAAAATGTGGTTCTGCAAACCTCAAGGAGTTCTGCCGGACGCACGTGGTGAGCTTCCCTCCAGAGGCAGAGGAGGGAACAACAACAGATGCCACCCTAGGGGCAGGGAGGGGGTCCGCAGAATCAGGGTAGCAGAGAATCTTTCTCTGACAAACCCTTTCAGCACCCCTGAGGAGCTGCCCGACTGTCCACCTTTGGAGGCAGTCTGGGGAAGACTTTCGCTGTACCCAGAAGCCTGGTGCTCTCTTACGCAGGACAGATGGTCACAGTCGATCATATCCGAGGGCTACAAAATCCCCTTTATCCACACCCCACATCAACCAAAAGGGCCTCTTCCAGACATTCCACCCGGTCTGGGGACCAAGCAGCACTAGAAATTTCAAAGCTGCTTTTAAAAAGAGCCATCCAGCCAGTCACGGCAGACCAACAAGGATCCGGAATCTACTCTAAATTCTTTTTGGTACCAAAAAAGATAGGGGACTAGAGACCTATTATGGAACTCTGCAGACTGAACAAATCAGTTCAAAGAACAAAATTCCGGATGGTCACGCTACAGTCCATTCTTCCCTTTTTGGGTCAGGACAATTGGATGTGCTCTATAGACTTTCAAGATGCGTACTACCACATCAAAATGAACAAGCGCTACAGGAGGTTTCTCCACTTCCGGCTGGGAGCCAGTCACTACCAATTCAGAGCCCTGCCCTTTGGCCTCACCACAGCCCCCAGGGTGTTTACCAAATGCATGGCAGTGGTTGCGGCTCACCTGAGACGTCAAGGATTCCAGGTGTTTCCATATCTGGACGACTGGCTCCTTACTGCCACCACCAGGCACCAGCTACTTCAAACCAGGGACTATGCTGTACAAACCTGCAAAGCGCTAGGCATCTCTATAAATTTCAAAACACCTGCCTTGTCAGCATATTACCTTCATAGGCGCCGTGTTAAACATGGTAGAGTTGTCAGCAAAGCTACCTACGCAAAAAGTATACGACATTCGCAGTCATGTTCAAGTCCTGCTACAGGAGGACAGAGTCCAAGTCAGGCTTGTACTGAAAACGCTTGGTCTGATGGCTGCAACAGTCACCTTGCTCCCCCTAACTCGTTTTCATATGCGGATACTACAGTGGATGCTTTTTTCCCAATGGTCCTTTCAGCAGCTTCCCATGTCACACAGTATTCTCATCACTCAGTCTTGCAAACGACACCTATCTTGGTGGATGGTCTCACCTCAGGTGCTTCAAGGCAGACCGGTTGTTCTCCCCCCTTCGGTTGCCACTGTGACAACGGACGCCTCCCTGATCGGGTGGGGGGGGCATTTTCAGGGCAGGACAGTCCAGGGCACATGGCAACCCTTCAAGTACCCCTTGCACATCAATGTCCTGGAGATGAGAGCGGTGCTGTTGGCATTGCAGGCTCTCCAGAACTCTCTTCCCACTGGGACGATTGCAATGCAGACAGACAATATGTCCGTAGTATGGTACATCAACAAACAGGGCAAAACCAGGTCCTACCCTCTTTGTCGGGAAGTGCTCAGACTCTGGCAATCGGCGATCTCTTCTCAGCGGTTTCTGGTAGCAAAACACATTCCCGGGAAGTCCAATGTCATAGCAGACAGCAGACAGGCTGAGCAGGGACATTCTCATGCCCTACGAGTGGTCTCTCAACCAACTAGTAGTGGACCAAATCTTCAGAAGGTAGGGTCAGCCTTGCTGCAACCTTTTCGCAACCCCTCAAAACAGCAAGTGTCAAGACTTCTTCACCCTCTTCCGGGCCTCTCTCCCAGAGACGCTCTAGTCCACGATTGGCCCAGGAGTCTCCTTTATGCTTTCTCCCCTTTCCCTTAATCACTCAGTTAGTCCAGAAAGCAACTGCCTTGAGATCCAGGATGATCCTCATTGCCCCTGACAAGTTTGGTTTTCCGTTCTTACAACGTCATGTACTGGAGCAGCCCTGGCATCTGGACCCTGTGCCAGACCTTCTGACCCATCAATCCGGCTGGCTGCACCAATCCCTTTCATCTCTCAACCTCACAGCTTGGTTGCTCCACTTCCAACCCTAGCCAGACTTCCCTTAATTTCTCCGTCAGTACGTCAGATTATCCTTGCCTCTCACAAGTCTAACACCAGAAGGACGTACTCAAGTAAATGGAAACGTTTCTCTATTTGGGCAAAAACGAACCAAGTTGATCCCTTTACTGCTCCTGTCCAAACAGTTCTAGACTTCTTGGCGGAACTCTTTCAAAAAGGCTCTTCTTCAGCTACTGTCAAAGTCCAGTTGGCGGCTATTGCAAATTTCCATGTTGGCTTGTCAGAGTCTAGTATTATGTCCCACAAGCTCTGCAAAGCCTTTCTAAAGGGTACCCTACTACTTAGGCCCCCAGTCAAAGACCCTCCTCCACCGTGGGATCTAAATTTGGTACTGTCGTCATTAATTCTGCCTCCTTTTGAGCCCGCTGCCACCTGCTCGTTAAAACTGCTCTCGTGGAAAACACTTTTCTTGGTAGCTATTACCTCAGAGAGAAGGGTTTCGGAACTACAAGCACTATCTGTGCGCCCCCCTTATCTTGTTTTTCACAAAGATAGAGTGGCTCTTAGGACAAATCCATCCTTCTTACCTAAGGTACTCTCGGAAAAAAATCTCAATCAGACCATTGATCTCCCAGTTTTCTTTCCAAATTACACTGATAGAGCTGAGAGAAGATTACATAGTTTGGATGTTCATAGACAACTACATTTCTGTCTGGATAGAACCAAGCAACTCTTCTTATCTTACACCGAAGGGAAGCAGGGCCTTCCAGTTTCTAAAGTGACCTTGTCCAGATGGTTGACCTCTCTTATCTCTTTAACCTATCAGTTGAGGCATAAGGAGCTCCCTACCAAGCCTAGAGCTCATTCAACTAGAGCATTAGCTTCCTCAGTTGCTTTTCAAGCAAGATTACCTATGGATTCTATTTGTGCAGCGGCCACATGGGCCTCTCCTCATACCTTCATTTCTCATTACAAACTGGATATTGCCTCCAGAAATAGGGCTGATTTTGGTTCCACTGTACTCAAGTCTGTTCCATTGAGCCACCCAGGACTAAGGTGCTAGGGACGCGGTCCCATCCAGCAAGAAAGAAGGCGAGATTAACAACTTAACATTAAAAAGTTATGTACTTACCATAACGTTCCGTGTTAGTTGTCTTCTTCTCGCCTTCTTTCTTGCGTCCCACCCTCCATCCCCCTAGCCTGGAAAGACCTAGAGTATTGGGTGAGACTTTCCTTGTCACCAGGATTATCCCTTCAACTAGAGCTCTTGTTCCCCTTTGGTAGCCCTGGTGAAAGACAGGCTGTGTAGGGTTTATAGTTCTACATAGCTCATAGTTGTATCTTTTCTAGTGGTGGGACATGTCTGTCCATAGTGTTAGCTATCAAAAGAGATCTGGGTATATTTTGCCTAGCATTATGGGACATAGGATAGCCTCGAGCCGGTAAAAATAGCTCTCGAGCTTTAGTATTTGGCCGAGTCGGAGCCGAGGTTCGGCTCCGAACCCATCCAGCAATAAAGAAGGCGAGAAGAAGACAACTAACATGGAACGTTATGGTAAGTACATAACTTCTTAATATATATATATATATATATATATATATATATATATATATATATATATATATTTAATTTTATGTGCAGAAGACAGCTGTACTAGGCTTAGGTATTGTGCGAGTTTGAGCCAATTTAGTTCTGTCAGAGCTACGCAGTGGTGGGAACGGTAGGGGTAACCTGTTGCAAATTTAGCAATTTTATAGTAGCAGAATTGGAGCTTGTTTTTGAGAAGATTGTAAACTGGGTGTATAAGGGGGCTGCATATAAGAGTGAGGGAAGCAAATAGGTGTTGGCGAGGGTTTTTCTGGTGGAGCTATTCAAGAAAGTTTTTGTCTGTAGAGTGCTCCTCATTTGTGTCTTTTTTAATGCTTTTGCAGATGTGGTGATCACAAGTTAGTGTGTTATCTATGGTTACATCTAGATGCTTAGGTGTGGGAACTGCTTCAATTTGTGTGTTATCCTATGAGAATATTTTAAAGTCAAATGAGATTGGTTTTGTTTCGTTAGGATTTAAAAGTAGCTGGGCTTCTCTCAGCCATGGAGCTAAGTGGTGTTGAGGTGTGAAGGTTGTTGGTGAAAACATTGAAGAGTAAGAGTCCAAGTATGGACCCTTGTGGTACCACAGTTATGTTGATTTGATACTGGTTGCCATTTGACGCACTGTTGGTGGTTGGATAGATAGCTTACAAACCATTGGAGGGATGGTAGGGTGTAGCCTATAATTGATGGCTGATGAAGTTTGTTGTGTTATACCGTATCAAATCCCTTTGATAGGTCTAGTAGTTTGAGAGCAGTGATATTACCAAAGTCAATGGATTTGGACACAGTGTCCATGAAGGAGATTAGGACAGTGGTGGTTCTGTGTGACTGCAAAAACCATGTTGGGTAGGGTTAATTTGTTTTGGATAAAGTAGTACAACAGTTGCTTATGTATGCATTTTTCCAGGAGCTTGGATAGAGGAGAGAGGATGGAGATTGGTTGACAATTGGATAGTTCAATGGAATTGCCCCCTTTATGTAATGGGGGGTGGTGATAAACTTTTTCTAGAGGTTAGGGATAATGGACTGTGCTATAGAGCAATATATAAGGATACTGACAGGCTATGCAGTGGCTTCTGCAGCAAGTTTTAAGTATTCAGGGGAGAGATTGTCAGAGGAGAGGGAGCATTGTTTTAGTTTTTGAAGTAGTTTTTGAATGAGAGATGTAAGGACAGGTTTAAGAGAAAAGGGGATAGAAGGTGTAGTACTGGTTTGTTGGGAATGTGAAGATATTTTTGTTTGTGCAGGAGTCTTGAGAAAAGGGTGGAGGGGGATCAGAGATGTGGCTTGAGGTAGTTGTGGAGGTGGTGTTTAAAAGTTTGCTGATGCTGTTTATAAAGTGAGAGTTTAGAGACTGGGGTAAGGAGGTTTGAGATGCGTTTCCAAAATTGTTTTGGGTTTTTTGTGGTTTACCAAATGATTGGAAAAGTGTTTTTTTTTTTTTTTTTTTTTTTTTTTTATCTAAGTTCACTTTTTTTTTTGCTTTATTTTATAGCTGTTTATATTTGATTAGGTTGGAATCAGGTTTGGTATTGTGCCGTTCATTCCATGCTTTAGCTGTAGCTTGTAGAAGTTTTGTATTTTTTGTTAGCCAGAGAGCATGGGTAGTTTTTATTCTTTTGGTGCGGGTTGGGGGATAGGCTGTCAAGGGTGTTTAGAAATATATTGTTGAAGTATTCAAGGGCATCTTCTAGTGGTAGTGTTTTAAGTTGGTTCCAGTTAGTGTGTTATGATTTTGTTAAACTTTTGCTAGTCAAAGTTTTTAATATTTCTGGTAGTTTTATATGATTTATCAGATATCAAAATTCCAAACATCTCATTTAATCAGTAATGCTTTTTGTGCATTTCGTTTGATTAATAGTACGTTTTTGTGCTGTTTTATTTGATTAATAATGCATTCTTTACCCTTCAAATGCTCCATATTTTTTTAATAAAATAAATTATTTGTGCGGGATTTAGTTACCTGTAGTTCATCTCTGGCCCTTTTTTTACACCCAGTCTGTTCAACATGCCTTTACTGCTAACTTTGCATCTCGTGTTTTGGAAAAGCTGTCTCCTATGTCCCGGTCCAGACGCCATGTCATTCGTCTTGTCAGGCAGGATAAAACAAATAGTTGCATGTTCTGTTCAAGCAGCTTTATTATTTACAAACACATCAACATTTAAGCTTAGTAACTTTAACCAAAATAAACTTATAAACAGGCTGACTACTACACTCATACATGTTCATACTCTGGCTGCTCTCTCAAAATGGCACATGCTTGCTATTTATATGCATGTGCCACACATGAAAATGCTTCTTAAAGATACAAGGCACGCACTGTTCTACACATTGTAGTCCATTTTTGAGTGCTACATTATAGTGTGTGTGTGCGTGTGTGCACCTGTGTGTCTGTGTATATGCAGTGATTGTTGCAACAGAAAAGTGTGGAGCACAGGGACCATAGCATTCAAATAATCAGGGACATATTTCAACAGAATCAGGGACAATCACGGACATTTTTAAAATATTAATACTATTAACTTAAGACATTGGCAGAATAAAAGAATGTACTATACATTTTGTGAAATAAAAGAAATATGTAACTCTTACTTACTGCCATTATTTGAGTATAATTCACCAACCACCTTTCCTCCAAGAATCACCAGTTTTAGGAGGGATTAAGGAGGACAGAGCTAAATTTTGGAGTCAAAATCAGGGACATCCGTGAAAATCAGTGATCGTTGAGAGGTATGACGGGGACATCAGCATGATGCCTGTGTATTTGCTAGCTGATGTCATGAGTGTGTTTTTACTGCTACAGCTGTGTGCTTTCATTATCTGTGGCTACTGTGTCTGACTTACAAGAGATAACTAACTATATTGAGCACAGCTCTGAGTGGGAGATGATGAGCACTGTGGAATAAACATAAAACTCACTGGGGGTGGGGTTAATAGAATGCGTTAAGATACACTAAAACAGTGATGGCAAAACTATGACACTCGTGTCAAAGGTGACAAGCCAGCGTTCATCATCACCCGTGTTAGCAAAGAAACTGCTTTTGCATTCGTTGCTGGTATGAAGTGCATAGAATTATTTTTTTTACCAAGAGCCAGTTCAACATCACTTCTGCAGAGGTAAGGAAGTTAATAACCTCGAAGGCTGTTTCAGTGTTCTGTCTGGATACAGTCTGCAAAGGGCAGTGCTGACATTGTTTTCTCTTTGTGGTTACGTTTCTGCAAAGGGCAAGTAGCCTGCTTTTCTCAGTTGTGTCCCTCTTAATCCCTCCTAAAAGTGGCAACTTTTTACACTTAATGGCAATAATTAGATTTATATACTTATTTTACTTAAGAAAAGGTATATTAATTCACGCTCATTTTTCTGTCAGTGTCCCAGATTAACAGTACTATTAGTTTAAAACTGTCCATATCTCTTATTTCGAGATTTATCCATGAAGTATTGAGAGCTATGCTGTTTTATTTACTTATTTTATTTTTTTTTATTTTTTTTTATTGGGGGGGGGGTGACACACCAGCAGTGTCAAGTTAGTCATTTTCCAAATTTTTGACATGCCGAACCCAAAAGTTTCTCCATCACTGCATTAAAACTATTATTAGGTCAAACTAACTGTGGTGTAAAACATGCTGCCTTGGAATTGTCACTTTTTTTTCATTTCTCAAGGAACTGTCAGAAATCTCTGTTAATAGTCAGTAGAAATTGTTGTAGCAGTGTAGATTGGGAACAGTACTGGCATGAATTCAGACAGAAAAGTGTAAACTCTCTAGGCATTGCATTGCACTTGTAGAAGAATATATTGAATAACATCAAAAAAGATGTAATGGAAACTTCAGTTAATGTACAAACTGAACAGAGTATTTGTCTGCAGACATATCCACATCTGTGAGTAGCCAATATGAATTAAAAAATCAGTGTATGTTACAGAGCACAACTTCAAGGGTACTTGGACTCATACTTTTAAGGATTGATAGTCATCTTGTAACATTATGTACTGTGAAAGTGCTATTCAGAGGACAAGATTAAGGAGAGAGATCTGAGGTAACACTTGAATTGGCACACTAAGAAGACCATTCTGTCTGCTGTCTATTGCATACTACTCAACTCTCCAGATTTTTGTATCATATTTTTAGTTTGTTCCAATTTGTGGGTTTCTGACAGTTCACTAAGGAGTGAAGTTATTAAATAGTGGCAAAGATTGGAGTTTTAGATTTCACATCCTTCAGAAAATGCATGCTAACACAATTCATGTTACTCTGGCAACTTTCAAAGTTTGAGAATATTTAAAATCTGTCCCTGTTTTTGGGCCTTTGTATCCTGTTATTTTAGACTGTCCAGATTTGTTGCAGTAAGAGGTATGCTCTATTATGCATAGTTGACTGATTAGCTGAACCTTGCTGGGCTGTAAAAATGATATTCCGGCTTGCTGAGGGAGGGGAAAATGGGTGGATTAATTTGAGAATCAACTGAAGTACACCAACAGAGTCTCCCAAAAATGTCTGTTTTCTCAGCAGTGAGTTGGTACTTCTGGAAGCTTTTCTCGCAAACTGTATAGCATATCAGTAGGGAAAGTATTTGTCTGAGGCACTGCAGAACAGTATTACTGCATGCGGTTACTGAGGTTTCTTAGAATTAGCAGTATTTCGCAGTTTTTCCATTCTTAGTAAATGGAACTGTTATGTGACTGTCCAGCCATGGGCATTGTAATCTCATCAACTGGTGCCATCAGAGTGCATTATGAAGAGGATTTAGCTTTAGCAGAAAAAGTCTCATCAGGATGTCTGCCCTCATGAGGGCATTCAAAGTTATAAACACACTAACATTAGTAGTGGCTAATCTGTTGAGTACAGGTTAACAATATGCAGAAATTCAAGAAAAGATAAATTGTGTTTTTTCATTTTTCCCCCATAGTGGTTCTTTAAATATTTCTTATACAGGGCTAAATCTTTGTATAAAGATGTTAATCCTTTTAGCCAGAAGTTCCTGGCCTGGGGTTTTCCATTTAGGAGTTTTTCTTAATTTAGTTTCATTTTCGCTGGTCGTTATTTCATCCCTTTTCACATCCTGTACATTTAAGCAACTTACTGTTTCTTTTACCTCTATCCATTCAGCATCTTTGTTCCACAGGATCTTCATAGGTAATTCTCAAAAATGTGCCTAATTCTTATTTTTTAGTGGTGTTTCTGTTCCTTTTGCCTTGTTTCCCAATTCTCTATAAACTTTTTGGGTCATCATTGAACTGGTTATTTTTTTTACTTTCCTTTATATTTATCTGCATATCTTCAAAGTTTTTCTGCTTGTGCTGATAGTCTTTAGTTTATTATTTGTAGTAGTGATTGATAGATGCTTATCTGTTTTTATCATGTCTGTGTTTTTGTTGATCTGTTCTTCTTAATTGCTTTATAGTTTTCTCTATTTGATACTTCCATGATGACATTTGATTTCTTCCCTTTCTTTTCCTTACTGCCCTGTGTTTTGTGGTAATATTTATCTGTTCTTAATTTAGCTGTGCAGTAATATATCCCATTTTTTTCTGTTATGTCACATGAATTTCTGTGAACAGTCTTGACTACTGTGTTCATTTGTTTTATCATACTTCTAAAGTTTAGGGATTTATTGACTTTCTATAATATTTATTTTATTGATCTTAATATGTCTGTCCATCTCTATTAAATCAAGCAACTCTTACTCAGGTCATTTTCTTTTGAAGTAAGACCCCATTCTCTGTTTTTTTTTTTCCTCCTGTGATGTGCTCTCTTCGGCTTCATCCTTTGTCAAACCTTGCTCTTTTATATAAGAATTTATTGGCCTATCACTCCACAGCACTGACTGTCATAGTTGCCACCATTTCTGTTTACTCCCTTGATGTGCAACTGAACTTCGGTACTGGTTTCCTGCTGAAGGCGCCAAAGTGTCTTTATATGGGAGCTGATCAGATGCTGTACCAGTTTTTCCTTGAATTTGGGGACTTCTGTCATGCTGTGATGTTACCACAGTTAGATTTTCTACACCAAATCCTTCGCTTTGCAGGTAATCCTTAACTTCAGATCTGATGTGAGTCTTCATGTAATCCTTGACTGATGCTTCTGTTCCAAGCCTTGGAACCGACTCGGCCATTTACTTCAGCTTGTGCTTTTCAAACTCTCGAGCTAGGCTCTACCCATAATGCTTCTCTCTAAATTACCCCAGATCTCGTTTGCTGCTTCGTGTGTCAGACGTGTCCAACTCTCTCAAGCTTTGGCAGTTCTTCAAAGTAAGTTTTTTTCTCTGAATTTCTTTAAATCCCTTTTATTGTATTTATATTCATCTTCTTGAATAGTTTACTCTCTCTACCAGCTCCTGTTGCTTTCTTTCTTTAGTGCATGTGTGATCTTCTACCTTTTTCCTCTACCATTTGGTAGATTTTTCTATGTACCATTACTGATACTCTTCTTTTACCTATTTAGGTATATTTTGGCTACCATAGTTGGTATCCATTTCTCTCCTCTTCTAAACAGAAGAAACACTCACACTCTGTTCCAAGCAGTTTCTTGGAACTGCCTAAAAAGGTGTTTAAACAGCCTGCTGTCTACATTTCCCTTGGCAACGATAGGCAAAACAGATCAGGCACCTACTACTTCTTTGGACAAGACAACAATTGCTTTGGCACCAGACATTTTGTCTGTACCAGAGCAGACCACTTTGATTTCCTTTCCAAGAACAAGGTACTCTCCCTTGGTTAATCCATTTAAGGATCAACCACCTTTCCTTTTCGTGGAATCGAGACCACCTAGGTCTCCTCCTGCATCATCTGTTCGATCCACTAAGAGGCTCTCAGAACTGGACATCATGAGGCTGGTGGACCAGCTCCTGATGGCGAGGGGATTACCTTCATATTTTGTTCCCAGCCAGGTCAGCACCGGGACTTTTCCTACTTCGACACAGTTTCCTCTTCCTCCTCCAACTCCATTTGAGTAATTGAAGCCCCTAGCACTGACCTTACCTGGCTCCAACTGTCTGTGTTCTGGTAAGAGCCTCTTCTCCGGAACCAGGAATTGCCTTGAGCTCCTCCATTTTTTTGGAACTGGAGGTCTCCCGGGGATCAGGACTTCATTTCCAGTTCTGAGGGGCAGGAGTCTACTTCTCTTTTTAGAGCCTTCCATGCCCCTCGGTGCTTCGGCTTTTATTGGCTCAGCCCAGGCTTCTGCTTTGGAGGCCACCTCCTTGGTGCAGGGTGGGACCACGGTTCCGAAGGAATCTGTTTCATTGTGGGCTCCCATCCCTCTATGGGTGACAATCTTCTGGATCATGGAGAAGGCCTTGTCCATTGTGGACTCCTAGTCCTTGCTATCCCTGTCATGCCAAAGTTCTGCATCCCCTTGACCAGAGCTACTGTCAGGCTCATCTCTGGGACAGAGGATGCAAAAGCCTCAGGAAAGACCCACCTTGGTGGTTTCCTCTTTAGATTCTTCCCCAAAATATCCCCCCGAGGAAGTACCTGTGAAGAACAAGTGCAAAAGGAAGGACTTGGACTTCCCAGAAGAGTACTTTACTGAAGATACCGATTTTGATGAGGGAAAAGGTTCCCACAGGTCATCCCCTGATGATTCTTTCAGGGGCATCCTGGAAATCCTGAAACAGAGAGGTGACTGGTCTTCCCTCCAGTGTTCCTCTGAGTCAGTATACCTGGAGGCATTTCATGGCCAACCCCCTCAACCTCTTGGATCTCTCCACCCGCTGATGAGCTCATTAAATTGATCATACAGCAGGCATGGACGATCTCTGACTCCATCGAACTGATCACCGAGAGATCTGACCAGATCCTTTCTGCCCCCAAGGACGAGCAGCACTGGGCTTAGGGTATTCCCATAGATGCCATGGTGATAGCGGCAGCCACAAAGAAGGAATTTGCTGAGGAAAGTCCTACTGTCTATCTATCCTAACAAGGAGTCCAGGACTATGGATAGATTCGGCAAGCACGTTTAGGCTTCATTGACCTTCACTCTCAGGTCTTTAAACTACATGGCACACTTTATTAGGCTACAGAGAAATCTGATCAAAGAGCTGCCAGATACTCTCTCAGGAGTAGTACGAGACAGTTACTCATCAGCTAGCCACCCTCGAGGCAATTTCTAATTTGTCCATGAGGCTAATTGCCCACACAGCCAAAGGGACGATGAGCAGTGGATTCAGGTGTCGGCATTAGGAGACATCTTTATTCGTCAGTGCTCTGTTTGACGGATCATCCCTGTTTGTACCAAGGTAATAGACACACTGGCCAGATGTGAGAAAGATGGGAAGACACACACTGCCATAAGCATACACTTTTCCACTCCTCCGTGACCCTATTCCAGGAACCAGAGAAGTGGGAGGCTATGGTTCTAAAAGTTCCAAGGGCCTTTCCAGGACTCGTGTGTCAAAGACTTCCCTGGGACAGAGGGGAAAGTAACAATGGAAGACTCCGTCCTAGAGGCAGAGGTGGCCCACAGAACCAGGGGTTCAGAGATGCTTTCTCTGGTGTAGCTCCTTCCAGCACTCCTGAATGGAGGCCCAATTGCCTTCCTCTGGAGGCAGTTGGGGGACGATTATCCCTGAACCAATCTCCCTGGCTACAGATAACATCAGGCAAATGGGTGTAGGGAATCATTTATAGAGGTTTCATTATTCCCCTT
This sequence comes from Protopterus annectens, assembly GCF_019279795.1. Classification (NCBI taxonomy): domain Eukaryota; kingdom Metazoa; phylum Chordata; order Ceratodontiformes; family Protopteridae; genus Protopterus; species Protopterus annectens. The sequence continues at coordinate 19,877,743 of NC_056738.1, read as the reverse complement.
TCCTCAAATCCAAAACACAAAAGGACAGTCCAAGGCACTTAGTGGACGGCACAGTGGTGCAGCGGTAGCATTGTCGCCTCACAGCAAGAGGTTCTCTGGTTCAGTTCTCGGCTGGGGTACCTTCTGTGTGTAGTCTGCATGTCCTCCCTGCATTTGTGTGGGTTTTCTCTGGGTGCTCCAGTTTCCTCCCACATTACAAAGACATGCGTCTGGAGCGTTTCTCCCCTGGCCTCTGCTGAAAATTGGCTTTGTTCCAAGTCGGACTTTCCCAGTTAACAAATGTTATGTAAATAAACTTAGTCCCCACTGGAGGCCAACTTTTACATCAGTGTTTTAAAGTTGAGGGTGGTGCTGTTAGCTTTGCAAACATTTCAAGATGCCCTTCCCCTAGGAACAGTGACAATCCAAATAGGCAACATGTCTCTTGTCTGGTGCATCAACAAACAAGGAGGAACCAAATCTCACCCACTATGTCGAGAAGCCCTCAGAGTTTGGCAATGGGTGATTTCTTCCAACCCCTTTCACATGGCAACAGTCATTCCGGGGAGCCCCAGCATGATAGCGGACAAGCTAAGCAGAACTATTTTGATGCCTCATGAGTGGTGTCTCAATCCTGTGATGACGGAAAAGATCTTCCATCACTAGGACCAACCCTGCTGCAATCTGTTTGTGTCCCCTCAGAACAAGAAGTGCAGCAGTTACTTAGCCCTGATCTCCCCCTCTGGGGTAGTCACCGAGAGATGCTCTTCACTACGATTGGCCCCTGGTCTTCTGTACGCCTTTCCCCCAACACCCCTGACATCTCACTTTCTAAAGAAAGCCAAGAGGTCAAAGAACACAATAATCCTAATTGTCCCATTCTGGCCTCAAGTTTGGTTTCCCTTCCTTTGGCCTCACCTACTTCGGAAACCTTGGATTCTGGACCCAGCTCCAGATCTGTTATCTCATCCAGAAGGAATGGTTCATCCAAATCTCCAACATCTCAAGCTCACTGTGTGGCAGCGTTTTTTTTTTTTGTTGTTGAAGCTCCTAGCATTGAGCAAAAATACCTTTATGTTTGGATTTTGTTTTAAGTCATGTGCTTTTGAAGACTGACTTTGCCTAAAAATGGTGGTATGGCGGTAGACAAGGTTTTAACTAATGTACAAAGAAAGCTGCAGGCCATCCTTGACAAAGCAATTAGGACTGGCTGCCATCTTCCCTCCAGGATGATATGTTGTACTCCCCTGTGTGACAACTGAAGCTAAGCCAATTGTTTGTCACTAGTCTTTTGTTCATATTGCTTAATTATTCTCAGTCATGGTAAAATGGTAATCAAGGGCTACGTTCATGCCTGCTTCAGTCACATATTCTGAAAGTGCCATCATTTATAGGGTCAGTGCACAACACGTAGCACACTTCCCTTTGGTGCAGAAGGTCATGGGTTCTGTTTCCGCACAAGGTATAAGGATTTCTGACACTACAGTGCAGTGTAAGGGGAGAAGCTGTCCTCCTGAGTGTGTCATCCTTTGGATGAGGCATTACATTGAGGTCCTATCTGTTTGAGTTTGGGGTAACTCAGGGGGATGTTAGATTCCATGGCATCAATTTACAAAATATTTGCATATTTACAAATATATAAATATACAAATCTGTTAAACACATTCATATTTTCCTGTACAATCGTGCTAAATTTTCATTTATCTTTCCATAACTACCATCTGACTTTACTTAATGTTATTGCTGAGATCCTTTTATCATTAAACATAATTTATTCTTTTATTCCATACAACCCATATAACATAAAATAACTCATCTATTCTTTTAACACATTCTGAACGCAGTTTAACTATCGTCAGTAGTTCTTGACAGCCTTTCCCCTTTATACTGTATAAGCTGTCTTCTATATTTTCCATTTTAGTTTCAAATGTCCTTTGTATTTTCATAAAGATCTTTTAATCATTATTATTCATTACTTTTAGTCTTCAGTCTTCCTTCTTCCATATGAATTTAAGCATTCTAACACACAATTATTTATATTTAAAAGCTTTATTTACCCATTCATTCAAGATCTTTAAACAATATTTTTTGGCAAATCCCTTAAATTTTTATACATTTCATACCCTGTTCCATCTAGGCCTGCAGGCAAATCCATATTTACTTGTCATAATACTTTATGTAGCTCAACTAAAGATATTTCCTTTTCCCAACTATTTATTCTCTTTTTCTGTTGACTTTTTTTTCATATGTTTCACTACCTTTTTTTCTTTAAACATTTCTTGTACATATGGTAATACATTATTCTTAATATTCTTTGTATTTTTCCTTTTACATATTTATTTCTGTCATTACAGTACCTTCTTCCTTTACTAATCTGCTTTAGCATCTCAATTTTTCTTTTTTTTCTTACAAAAAAGCTTTGCTTATATAACAATTCTTGTTTTTTCATACATTTTTTTTTATTTCAGTGCTCTCTTTCATATAATTCTTTTTCTTTGTCAAAAGTGCTTTCTATCATTATGTTCTAAGTCTTCCAATGCATTATTATATATTTTTATATTTTTATTTCACTATTTTCAAATCATATTGCCACTGTAAAAAACATTTTTATATTTTTCCTTAAATATCTACTATTCAGACCAATTTTTAGAAAATATTCTTGTAGTAATATGATCTTTCCATAACTGTATTACTTGTATCTTTGCTTCTTCATTCCATGCTTTCTGTTTTATTGTTTTTATTCCTTTGCCTATTTTATACAGTCTGTTTTCCATTGTCTATAGCCATATTCCAAGATGATCAGAAAGTCCTATTTCAGTTACCTCCCCTTTTTATAATTAAACTTTCTGATACTGTAAAATCGGTTTCAGTTTTATACGTACCCCTTTTAGAAGTCTATCAATTTTTGTCACAGTTTTAACTTACAAGGAAAATGTTAGAAGTTATAAGACATGGTATAATTTCCTTCCTTTTTACTGTTGCCTGTTAAATAAATCACAGTCTACTGTTATAATAATCATATTTATCACTACATAGTCTAAAATCTGATGAATAAGGTTTTCCTTTCTTTACAATTAGTATAACCATACGATGTTATAATTTTGAATACCTGTTCTTTCCATTTTAAATCTACAATGGTTAATCTTCCACTTTTTGCTAAAGTTACATGCATTATTTTTACCATATTTCTGCAGAATACAACTGTTCCAAATCATGTCTCATTTCCCAAATTCCAGATTCTTTCCTCCCCACAGTTTCCGATTTGTTAGTCTTTTTTTTTTTTTTTAAATATTGTGCCTTCTACATCTAGATCACAGGTATTACACCACTCCAGAGTTCCTGTTCATACTATAAACAAAAAACTCCACTCCCTAGAAGCTGTTTTCACCATAGGGAATGCGGATGTCTGTGTAGTCACTGCGACATGGTTTAAAGCTGCGGAGAGCACACCAACAGTTCAAGGTTATAATGCATTCCACACATTTAGATCAGCTACTACACAGACAGGGACTAAAAGTGGCATGTCTTGATTTACATCAAAAATAAATTTTACCTCAAGAATGGTCAAACAGGACAATGCACTGGAGCTGCCTCATGTTAAAATCACTATAGGTAAAATGTAATATCACTTCCTTGCATGCTATAGGCCCCTCTAAGACCCAGGAAACCCTTACCATGTACAAAACGTATTGGAAACACTAATCATCCAACCGAATGCCATATACATGGGCAACTTTAATCACCCCGCTATTAACTGTGAATCCTATATGACACCAAACATACAAGCACAGAGATTCCTGGATTTTGTAAACACAAACTCCCTGAATCAGATTGTTAGTGCGCCAACCAGAGGTGCAAGCATACTGGATCTGGTCCTCACTAATATGGGAGAGTACTGTACACCCCTCTACTGTAAAAAGTCTTCCCTGGTAAGGTCAGACCACAAAATGAGCTCCTTTAAAGTAAATAATAAACCCTGGGCAAACAGCTAAACCTGGACTATTTAGGAACTACTGTAAGGCTAACTTCCTGCTATTAACTGATAATGTGGCAAAATTTCAAGCCCACATAAACCCTGACAACACTGCTGCCTATGTAGAACTGTTTATAGAAACCCTGTGCAAGCATGTTGATAGCTGCATAGAGGCAGCTATACCCACCAAGAAGTACAGAACTAATTCAAAAACTGTACTTTTCTGTTAAACCCCTACCAGTTCGTGCTGCTGTATTTCAATACCGGGCGCAAGTTTGTGGTTGACATCTACTTATGTACAACTGACTGACAAGTGTCTGTTGTCATGTTAGGTGTACAGGACCATTTGGTCATTGCAGAAGCAGCTGCAGTCCCCCGTTAAACCCCTACCAGTTGCGGCATTTTTTTAAATTTTTTTATACACATGCTTTCGGCCAGAAGCTAGTTACCTTTTCAGTGTAATACTTAACAGAGAATCCCGTCTCACTGTAGAAGAAGGTTAATGTAGGGGAATACCATTAGGTGAGAAGGTGAAAAGATTCATAGTACTGGGTATGCCTGGAACAGGTGATGTTTACTATGTATTCTCAGGATTGATGTGTACTGCTGTGAAATCAACAACTGCAAACTTTATAAACTACACCTCACATTGCAGCTGTATTTCTCAGCTGTGCAAGGTGCTTTGAAAAAGTCTCCAGAGTTCTACTGCAGTACAATACCAATAAAAAAATGTCGGTCTTGCCAATGCTCACACTCCCCGGTTTATTCAGTCAGCCCTGACATGCCAATGAAAGGAGTCGTTCTCCACATTATAAAACCTTTGTGTAGCACCAGACCAGACATTCGTCTCTGCACTACTGCCTGCCTGCCAATTGAAATAAAAAAAAGAAAAGTTAACCTTATGTAATGAAAATGATGCTTTTCACATCACATTTGTCAGTCCTGCATGAATGATAAAATAGCTCCGAAACACAGCAGCGCGGAGACGTGGTAGGGGTTTAATGGAAAAGTACCCAAAAACAAGCCACCCTGGTGGAATCACAAAATCAGTAGGCTGTATAACAGAAGGAAGAAAATCATGGCAAAAGTTAGGAGGTGCAGCACCCAGCAAGATAAAAAATTCTTATCAAACTAAGCAAACAACTCAGAGGACAAGTAAAGTCTACCAAAGACAAATTTGAGGCAAATTTGGCCTCCCAGGCCAGGGACAACCACGAGGGATTCTTTAGCTGTATCCACAACCTCAAAGGTAGTACACAATTGTATGCAGAGCTCATTGTAAATGGAACCATCTATATTAAAGCAGAAGATATAGCAAACCTACTGGCCAATAAATTCCGCTCCAAATTTACCCCTCTCTCCCCCTCATCCTTCCTTCATGAAATACTATTAAATGTAACTCTCCCTGCTATCACTAGGGAGCAGGTCCATAATGCTCTCCCTAAGGCAAGAACACTGCATCAATGGGCTGGGCCCAGACAGTATCCCAGGATGCCTTCTAAATAGCATGAAACATGATCTGTCATGCCCTATAGAATTGCTATTTAACTGTAGCCTCCAAACAGGCTTTGTGCATTATGAATGGAGAACAGCAACAGTCATCCATCTTCACAAAGGTGGGCCATCTACAGATGCTATAAACTACAGAACCATAAGTCTCACTAGTCTTGTATGTAAAGCCATGGAAAGAATGATCATGGAAATGATCAACAGTGATACCTAAACCTCCAGACACTGGACCCAACCCAGTTTGGTTTAGTCAAGGGTAGGTCATGCCTACTCAACCTGGTGGGATTCTTTGAGAAGGTCACCAAAACAATGGATGAAGACAAAATGGTTCATACCGCCTACCTTACCTGGCCAAGGCATTTGACACAATACACACTTGGGCATTGCTGACAAACTCAGGAGGTTAGGTACAAACCCATATGTCACCCGATGGATAGCTAACTGGTTCACAGACAGGACTCAGGAAGTTAGAGTTGGGGAGTCCACCTCTACAAAGCGGCCAGTCATAAATGGAGTCCCTCAGGGATCGGTCCTTGGAACACTTCTTTTTGGCATTTACTACTCAAATGTCAAGGCCAAAGTCAGTGGATTCTGGCTGACGAAATTTGCAGATGATTGCAAATTAGGAGTTGATTGAATTGCACTGTGACACAGATGATGTCCTTCAAGAATGCAACTGCAGTCGTAACATATGGGTTGTCCTGCCTCAGGCAGCCCTCGGTCAGCCGGATTCCAAAGTCTGGGTCCGACGTCGGCTGATGTCGCATTTCTCTCCGACGTCAGAGCGGCTGGAGTACATAAGCATCAGCCGACGCCATCTTCTTCAGTCTTTCTTGCCGCGCGGTGCCCGAAGCAGAAGCAGTTCACAAGTGCCGGTCGGTCAGCTCCTGTATTCTTCGAAACCGAAGTCATCAAAAAAGCTAAGTACCCCGTTGGGGACCTTTTCTTGCCTCAGCCGATGTCAGAAATTACTGAAAAAGTAAATAATTGTTTGTCTTGTGGTAAACAAATACCTCATAAGGATTTCCATTCTTACTGCCTCCCTTGCCTTGGCCCAGACCACGACGTCTCGACTGTGCTCGCTTCAACAAGCGCACTCTCAGGCGCCGGGCGGAGTTCGCTGAAGACTTTTTCGGCGAAAAATTTAATTACACAATGCCGTCGGAACAACCGACAATGTATACTCCTAAGAAATGAAAAGACCGGGACCGACATCCTCGGCCTGCGTCTTCCACCGACACCACGCCAAAACTTACCACGAGTCCCCGGTTCCTTCTGAGGCGGTTATTCCACCGCTTCGAACCGAAGACACCGCATTACCAATACCTCCGATACCGGAGGCCACTCCGACACCAGTTATTGATTTTCCTCCGGATACTGAAACCGAGGAGATGCCCGAGACCATTGCTGTTGATAAGGTCACTCCTGCACGTGGAGCGGCTAGGCCTCCCATGTCCATGTCTATCAAGGCCTGCACACGTGCTAAGGCAGCCAGCAAGACCAAGCATCTTACTGCTAAAACCTTACCTCAGCCCACTCCTGACACTCAAATCATGTCTTTGGCCGCAGATTTAATTTCCCTGATCAGAGGTTCCCAGACCCATCCTGAGAGAGGATCCCAGCCTCCTCCTGATAAGAGGCCCAGGGTTGAACCCTCTGACTCTCTTTCTTCAGATGAAGATTCTGAGGACTCTGTTCACTCCGAAAGCCAGGAAGAGCCCTTCCAGACATATGAGGATTCAGATGCAGAGGACTCCATTCCCTCGGCCTCTCCTCCTGAGGATATTTCTTTTGGGGAAGTTCTGCATTCCATGAGGGAGCATTTTCAGTGGCAAGGCCAGGAATATTCAGATTCCAGAAATCGCCTTCGAACATTCCTTAAAAAAACCCAGCACAGACCCTTAGCTATACCTCCTGTGCTTGATGTTTTGGATGATCTATACTCTGACTCCAGTGTTACCCCTGATACTCTTCCTCCTGCTCCTGTCAAGCCTGACAGATACTATAGGGTCCCAGAAACCCATTCTCATTTCTTTAGGGCCCATGCTGTTGATTTAGAAACTATTTCCCAGGGGCCTAAAGGGGTTTCAGCTACCACCTCCAAAAATCCTTTGCCTTCCGACAGGGAAGCAAGGTCCTTAGAGAGATGAGGAAGAAGGTTTACACCTCCACTACTTTATCTATGAGAGCTCTCAATTGTCTCTCTCACATGTTTCAATATCAGGATTTCCTGTTAGATGATTTACAGAAAAGATTGGCCTCTCCTGAACCTTTAGATAGGAAGTCTTTGCAAGAGGCTGTTCATAATTCTCAGCAGGTTAGCAATCACTTTCTACAGTGTGGATATGATGCATTGGAAGCTTCATGTAGGGCAGCTATGACAGGGGCGGTCATTCGTAGACATGCATGGTTAAAAGAACAACCTTTACCAGATCATGTTAAGGCAAAACTTCTTGATGCACCCTTGGAAAAGAACAAGCTCTTTGGTGCTAATGCTAAAGATGTGTTAAAGTCCATTGAGGAAAAAGCCAAGTCAGTTCAGACAGTCAAAGATTTCCTCCAGGTTCAGCCACCCAGATTCAGCAGGAACTGGTCTTCTAAAAATTGGTCCTTTCCTAATCCTGAAAGATTTCAAAGGGGCAAAAACAGGTGTGCCCGAGGAAGAGGGCAATACAGAGGATCCTACAGGGGACGACAATGGCAACCAGCAAACCAAAGAGGTGACACAGGGGTTTCTCCTGCCCCGCAGGGACAATCTCAATGACTTTCCTCTAGTTCCGCTTACCAAGGAGCAAACAGAAGCTCCCTTGGGTGGAAAATTATCTTTGTTTTCAAACAATTGGCACAAACTGACAAAAGACAAATGTATTTTGGACATTATAGACCACGGTTACAGGTTCCATTTTCATACCTTGCCAAGAAAACAGGGCATGCCAAACCTTCCACAAAATCAGAGAACAGAGGCTATCAAGCAAATTTCTCTGCTTGCTCAGATCAAAGCAATAGAAAAAGTTCCACTACAAGAACAAGGTCAGGGATTTTATTCAAGACTGTTCCTTGTTCCAAGAAAAGAAACTCAATGGAGACCAATACTGGATTTGTCCGCTTTAAACACTTTTCAAATAGTACCAAAGTTCAAAATGCTGACTCTACAGCAACTCCTTCCCATGCTGGGCAAGGGGTCTTGGCTGATTACTCTGGACCTCAAGGAGGCATACCTGCATGTCCCTATCAGACACAGTTGCAGAAGATACCTCAGATTTCTTGCAGGGCCAGAGCATTATCAATTCTCAGCATTGCCATTTGGCTTATCAACTGCGCCCAGAGTATTTACGAAATGCCTGGCATCAGTAATTGCTCATTGCAGGCTCCAGGGGATACAAATCTACCCGTACCTGGACGATTGCCTCATTCAAGCGGACAACAAACTAACCTTGACAAAAAACTTGAACTATGTCATACACTTGCTACAGGCTCTGGGATACACAGTCAACTTTCAAAAGTCAAGACTTCAGCCATCCCAGCAAATAACCTTCTTAGGAGCCAAACTAGACACAGCCTCTCAAATGGCTTACCTGACAGAAGACAAGCAAAAGAAGTTAACTCATTACTTCAAAAGTTTAGCAAAACTCACCCAGATGACTGCAAGGAGATCCCTACAGGCCCTGGGTTACATGGCATCCTGCATTCTCCTGGTTCCACTAGCAAGACTACACATGAGAAAGCTTCAGTGGTACCTAAAAAGCTTATAGTCCCAACACAGCAACAACCTAGAAGCAACTTTACCGCTCATTCCATGTCTTCAAAAGGAATTTCTATGGTGGGCCACAGTAAGTCAGTCAAACACAGGTATGTCATTCAAAAAACCTCAGATAACACAGACCATGACCACAGACGCCTCAGACCTTGGATGGGGGGCGCACATGGAGGGCAGATGTATTCAAGGACAATGGTCTCCAAAGGAAACACATCTGCATATCAACCAAAAAGAAATGCTGGCAGTAATGCATGCCATCGAGGCCTTTGGACAACAACTTCAACAAGGCCACCTACTAATACGGACAGACAACACCACTGTGATGTGGTACATAAACAAGCAGGGCGGCACTCATTCTTACCCCCTTTGCAGACTGACAATGAATCTTTGGGAAAAATCACTGAGTTTAAACATACAGTTACAATCCCAGTTTGTTCCAGGCAAAGACAATGTTCTGGTGGACAGTCTAAGCAGGAATTTCCTAGACCCCCACGAATGGAGGTTACATTTAGACATCTTCATATGACTCACCTCGACATGGGGCAGGCCAGACGTAGACTTATTTGCCTCCCACCTCAATCATCACCTACAAAAGTTCTGCTCAAGGACATATCATCCACAAGCATGGAAAATAGATGCTCTCTCATTCAACTGGAGCTCCCTAACTATCTATGCATTTCCACCTCTGCCACTGATGACCACAGCGTTACTAAAGATCAAAGCAGAGCAGCCGAAGGGGAACCTAATAGCTCCAGACTGGCCAAGACAACACTGGTACCCACTACTACGGAGCATATGTCACAACAAAACGTGGGCCCTTCCCCAATGGCCCCGACTTTTGACTCAACACAACTTCAGGACAGTTCATCCCAACATCCAGACGCTACAGCTAACAGCTTGGGAGATCCCATAAATAACCTCAATCTATCTCTCTCCAAGGAAGTTCAGCGGATACTAACAGAAGCCCGCAAACCATCCACCAGAAAGGCTTACTCAGCCAAATGGAAGAGATTCAGCATTTGGAATACCAACAAGGGTCATGATGCATCACTTTTGAGCATTCCACTCATTCTGGAATACTTGGCAGATATGCTACATAACGGACTTTCATACTCTTCCATAAAAATACATGCTTCAGCTATCTCAGCTAGGTACAACACTGATCCACCTGTATTTTCACATCCTTTGTTAAGGCAATTTCTTAGAGGAATCAAGAATATAAAGCCCCCAAGAAAGGCACCAGTACCAGCTTGGGATCTCAATTTTGTCCTAGAAAAATTGACTCTACCTCCATTCGAGCCAGCAGCTTCTGTGGATTTACAATTTCTTTCCTGGAAGACAGCTTTCCTGCTGGCCATTACCTCAGCAAGAAGGGTTTCGGAATTACAGGCCCTAATGGCAATCCCACCGTTCATGACTTTTCACAGAGACAGGGTCTCCTTACGAACCAACCCTACCTTTCTACCAAAGGTGGTATCTAGGGTTTCTTTAAATCAAGCAATTCACCTGCCTACTTTCTTTCCCAATCCTGAGAACAAAGGGGAAAGACTGTTACATACCTTGGACATACACAGGCAACTTCACTACTACCTAGACAGAACCAACACCAGTAGGAAGTCTGATCAGCTTTTTGTAGCTTACGCCCCTGGAGTACAAGGAAAAGCAATTTCCAAACAGACAATTTCAAAATGGATTGGACATTGCATCAGATTCTGCTATTCCTTTCATGGAAAGAGTGTGCCAGCCAATGTCAGACCACACTCCACCAGAGCTACAGCCACCTCTACAGCATTCTTAAGAGGGGTGCCTACAAAAGACATTCTAGAAGCTGCTACATGGAGCTCCGCGCATACATTTTCCAAACACTACAATCTCCCTTTATATTCCAGATCCAGAGCAGGCTTTGCTTCGGTAGTCCTGCAGGGATTGATAGCTACACCATCCCTTTCTTAGAGCATACCACCTCCCCCAGCTAAGCTATGGTATTCAACCCATATGTTATGACTGCAGTTGCATTCTTGAAGGACATAGTACAGTTTTGTACCTACCATAAATGTAGATGTCCGATAGATATGCAACTGCAGTCGGGTTTTCCCTCCCTCCTTCCCCTCTATGCCTTGGGTCCACTATTCTCCCTGTTATCCTTAGCTGGGGATATCTGTTATGGTGTATCTGTTTATTGCTTATTTATTTGTATGGAAACCTATTATTGTCTTCCAATTTGATTACAGCCTTCCTTGGTGGGCACCTGGCATCTGGGGCAAGAAACACTGAAGAAGATGGCGTCGGCTGATGCTTATGTACTCCAGCCGCTCTGACGTTGGAGAGAAATGCGACATCAGCCGAAGTCGGACCCAGACTTTGGAATCCGTCCGACCGAGGGCTGCCTGAGGCAGGACAACCCATATGTTATGACTGCAGTTGCATATCTATCGGACATCTACATTTATGGTAGGTACAAAACTGTACTTACTCCAGAAAGGGCTGACACAGACAAACAACTGGTGTCAGAGCCATGGACTGTAACTAAATGCCAAGAAATGTATAATATCTTTCAGGAAATCATCCACCCCTGGTATCTCATGTTGAGAACTCACTGCTTAGACATGACCCAGTAGTCAGTGACTTACTGACAGACAGACAGTAATCTAGCCTTTGACCATCACATGTGTACAGTAATCATTTTATGTTGCTCAACTTATAAACAAAGGTATGGCATCTAAGTCCAAGGAAGTCATTGTTCCACTGTATTTGGCATTCAACAGACCCATCATGGAGTACATTGCCCCCTTTGGTATGTATTTAACTAGGCATATACAATAAGTGGTGTGTCCAGAGAGGTTCCTCACTAAAAGAATACAGTTTGTTTATGGCAGGGGACCACCAGATTGGCTTCCTTTTTTTGGAGGAGAGGATCTTGGTTCTTTTGGATATGGCGAGATCCATGCATTTGTGTACATGTTTGTACAGTGCATTGGTGTATGATTCCTTTCTCCATCTGCCTACCTGTTTCTCTGGGCTTCCTCTGCTCTTGGAATGAAAACAGGAAGTACTCTTCCAAAACTGGTCCCATTCATAACAATAACAAGTAGGGTAATTTCCCCAATACCCTGGCCAAATTTCTCTTAGCAGTGTAAATACCACTACATGACTCCCCTGAAGACAGGCCACTGGCCTAATAGGACTAACCTTTTCAACAAAGGATAAAATAAAAAAATCCTCAATATAGTTCAAGGGACATATTTCCAAGTCATTTACTCCCAAGTGTACTATGACTGCGTCTTGTGTACTTGTGGTGGAAGAATTTGAGTGCCTGTATGATGTGATGACTCTTGCCACCCAGTAGATGGCTCACTATGGCCCTCTCCTTATTAATCCCACTGAGTGATGCAGCAGTGTGATAAGTAACATAAGTTGTAATACATCACTAATTCTCTGAAGTGTTCTCAATTTAATTTCTTTGTTTTAGCTTTTTCAGCTAATAACTTCAATAAAACAATATTACATCCATTCAGATTTAGTATATTTATCATACCACGACAGCCATAACATAGTTATAAGCCTAATTTCCTTAAAGACTCTACTTAAGAATTTCCACGAGCCGTAAATGCTAAAACCCTTAAACATGACCAGAAAGATGCTTCCATTAGCCAAGTGTCACCTTTGCACATCTCCATAATTGAAAATTGCCTTTGAAGTATCATTTTCAACATCTTTGGAGGATAAAAATATATAAGTAAATACTTCCAAACAAAACTGATTTCATTATTTGATGGCACATCACATTCTGTCAAAGCCATTTCCAGACAATTTCATCTCATTCATTCTCTGAGAGTAAGCCAATGTAGTGGGATTTTAGGAATTGTCTCTGTACCTAAAGCCTTTATAACGAGTTCTGTATGCTCTATTAAATAATCAGTTCACTTCAGGATTTTCAGCCAGTGGTTCTTTTTTGGTATGTAGTGTTTGCTTAGAAAATTAATGAGTCTGAATGAGGTAGCGTGTAATTGCATTTATATGGTTTTGTTTTAAAACATCCTTGAAGATCTGCTGTGACGAGTACTTCTCTTAACTTTTATTTACCTATGTAATATACAAATACTTTACAAGTTTCTTACTAGAAGAACTAAAGGTCATATATTGTAAAGCTGCCTTTTTAATGGCAATGTATCATTTGGCACTGATTGATAGCACTGAAAATCTGTCACTACCCTTACACAGAAGGGCCTTCAGCTGTTTAAACATCTGTGTAGTAAAAGTCAATTTATTATAGTATTGCTGCAAGAATTATGCACTGATGATGTACTGTTTCAACTAATATTTTACATAGCTCTACTTTTCGTGTCAATCTGACTGTGACATCAAAGTGATAGAGGATTAGTGACGTTTAGAAATATATTATTTCATGCTTACGTAATGAGTTCTTGAAGGACACCAACTGGCCGTTAGTTACATGAGGCTTCATAAAGTGTTTGGCATTTTGTGGAACAGAGATACTACTCTGAAGCACTACTTATTTGAAATGGGGTGAGTAGGTTTGTGCCATTCAGTAGTCAAACAGAAAAAGGTGGATGCAGTGCATTAATATGTGTATATATGTTTTTTAAGCCAAAATGGTATATTTTTTTTTTAATAGGAACTCGAAAGGCAAAAGCATTCATGCAGTGTTCTCCAGCACAAATTAGATGAGCTTAAAGAAGGTATTCGCCAAAGAGATGAACTCATAGAGGTAGGTGTGTCTTTTCTCCAAATGTTTTGGATGTGTAACACTTTAACCCCCATTCCTGAGTCATTGTATGATTTAAAGTTCATGAATTACTACTACCTCATTCTTTAGTGTTTGCCAGGAGTGCTTTTCTCTGCACCCACAGTGTCCCAGCATTTCCTCCTCCTGCATTTCATTTAGAGCTACATGTACTGGTGTCATATTTACATACATTTAATTTATTGTTTTACTGTTTTGCTCCTCCTACTGTTAAAACTATCATCTTTTAAACATTTTTAAGACTCTGGCAAACATACATTAACAGAAAACCATATTAACATTTTTTCCACTTAAACACAATATTCATCACTTGTCTTTTTTTGTAATTATTTTCAGTCCAACATTACATAGATTGCTGAATTTCCTGCCTTCCCTTAAACCTAACTCCTCCTGAACATTATTCTGCATGTACTGTTCCTACAGTTTCCATTTATTCCTATGTAATTTGCTTCTTCTCCCTTCTAAAGACCCCTCTTCCAGATCTTCTTTCTTTTATAATATTCATTACTTCAAATATAGTCTGTTTAGACTCTGGTTTCCTTTTTCTAGTAACTGCTTTTTGCAGCCAACATAATTAAACTTAATAAGGCCTTATGTATCTAGATAATTCAGATACTTTGTCCTAGCTCAAAAGATCATGTTCTTAGCTACAGACATTTGCTCTCACAATATTTCTGACAGAGTACTCTGAAGGGAATTTTTAATATCTGTCACCTCATTACACCCCCAACACACGTTCCCAGTTAGCTGTTTCTTCCTCAGCATACCTCCAACATTTGCTGTCTACCTGAAAAATCCTTTAAAGTCTGCTTGGTTATGAAGTACCTATGCAAACAGATCCTTAACCTTCTGGACTTTGTTGCATACTCGGGAGACATACTTATGTCCTCCCATTTTTCTCTTGTAAATTGCTTTTCTTCATTTAGTTATCATGCAATATTTTGTATGCCTTACTAATTATCCCCTTTTTAATAGCAGTTTTTGTTCTGGATTCAACCAAAAACTCCACCAGATCAGATCTTAGATTCCCCTATACATTTCTCTTTGCCTGTACTCAAATATCAGTCCCTGGTAGGGTAGGAAGTCTTCAGCCTGCAATCCATTGTCTTGTTTGCCTCTTCCCACTCCATAACCTTTCCCTCTCTAGTTACTTGCTCCCAGTACCTTTGCTCCTTTGCCAGTCTTCTCCAGTAAATTCAAGCCCCCTCTTACCTGTTTTCTGTACCCCTACTTGCAGTCATCCCTATTGGGAAAATCTCTCTTCTCCATTCTCATGTTGGCTTAGTTCTTAAAATATTTTCTGCTACTTTATAAATATAATATTCTGTGTGGTTGTTATTCTCCTTAAGGATCTGCATCCATAATCCCACACACTGTTTCTTGAACTTCCCAACTTCATTATCATCGTCGTCGTCCCTTTCCATTTTGATTTTTATCTTCCTGCTTGTGTTACTTATATGAGCCTTAGCTGTGTAGCTGTAAAGTATCCTTTCAAATCAGGTAGTCCTAAACCTCCCTGTCCTATTGGAAGGATCAACCTTTCCCACTCAACTCTTCCCTTCCCAGATAAATTCCTACAACTGTCTATTTATGGTTTTCCGCAACTTCAGTGGTTAATAAAAACATGCCTTACCTATATATAAAATTAAAGGGACTAAAGACAATATCACTGCTTGTATCTTACTAACTGTATCCATGAAAAAAAGCTTCCAGTTTCTCAGTTGTTAGTTTATTTTGTTTAATTTCTTCTCACATACCCTTAGTTTCCATAACAGAAGCTTTTTTTAATCCATACTCCTAAATAGTTTATCTTATCGCGATCCCATAAATATGAACCCATTCATGTGTTACATGATGACTATAGCCTTATTTTTGTCTTTATTAATTTTGTATCCCAAAAGGACTGAAACTGTCTTACAATGTTCCACAACACTGAGGTGCCCTTTTCTGGATTTATCAGGTACAAAATATGTGCAAATAAAGCCATTTTTTCTTGACCACCATGCCAATTATATTTACATTTCCGAGTTCCTTGTTTTCTCTGACACTGGCTCTAAAAATTAAGTAAATAAAGGGAAAAGAGCACACTCCTGCTTGGTTCCTCTGTTCAGACACAGCTTATCAGAGAAGATCCTTTCCATTTTAATTCTTGCCTCCGATCCTTCATATATCCTCCTCATTATTGTATCAGGGAATGAAAATGCTTCGCTTGCCCTATTCATAAACTCCCAGCTTCCTCTGTTGAATGCCTTCTTTGCATCAAGACCCACTAGCAACAGCAATTTTTTCTTGCATTCTCTCATTAATATTGTCAAATATTTTCCTGTCCTGTACAAAACCACATTGAGGCATATCTGTCAATTTTAATAATACCGTTGGCATTCTGTTACATGATTTAAAATTGAAATGGGTCTGTATGAAGTAGGATCTGATTGGGTCTTTACCCACCTTGGGTAACGCAGCCATCAACAGCTTTCTTCCAATATGTTGGTGCTTCCCCTATTTTTAAAATACTGTTAAAATCTTCCAATTCTTTATCACTTTCCTCCCTCTTAACTTCCACAGGAATACTATCTGTTCCTGGAGACTTCCCCGAACATTGATTATACATCACAGTATTTATCTCATCCTTTCCTGTCTTAACTGTTAATTATTGAGGCTCATCCTCATCTAACCTTGGCTTAAGTTAAGTCTTCCATAAATATTTCCACTTGTTCTTTTTCTTGATTTCCGTATTTCTCTTCTTTATACAAATTTTGATAAAAACGTCTACAGGGTTTATGGATTATTTTTTCTTATAACAGTCTCCCTAGATTTGGCAAGAGCACTTTATACTTTCTGCTGCCCAAGTCATTGTGCTTAAAGTTTTTGTGCTGAAGAGTTATCAAAAAATAGTTGCTTGACAACAGACTTTCTAAATGCTTGCAAATTATGCAGATAAACCCTTATTTTCTTTTTAGTATTCTGCATTTATGCCTTGTTCTGTGAGGTTCCACTAATTCTGCAGTACTTCAACCTTTGTCAACCCCTCTATGTAATTCCTCTTAATTCTTAACCATATACCTTTCTCTCTTATTTCTACCCTGTTTTATAAACTTCATTTTATCCCACTCACTATAACTTCTGAATATGTTTGTGTTTCATAATAACTCTGAAATTTCTGCCACCCGTTCCTTAAATTCTCTTTTTCACAGTTAGATGGGAAAGCATCAGTGTCCCATTTTTAATTACATAGCATTTCTGTTATCAAAGCTTGAATTGAAATAGTTATTGGATGTTTGTCAGACCTTTCAGTTGCATACAAATGTTCCTTTAGGATATAATTTCTGTCTAGTCTAGCCCAGTTATTTTATCTTGGGGAATAACACACACATTTTGCTTGAGTTTTTACTACTGAGTTCACATTTTCCATAACAAATATTTCATAAATGTATTTAGAAATCTACCCTCTTTTGTTATACTTTTCCATCTAGGTCACCCTGATACATGCTCATTATTGCAACTCAAGTTCCATTCTGCACCTGTAAGTAAAATTCATGCCAAAATGTTCTTAAGCTCAATAATAGTTTTTGGTGGAAAGAAAATACATTCCAGCATAATTTTCCTCCCTTGACAGTAGCCCCCTTATTACCAGCCATCTACCATTATTGTCTTTTTTTCTTTTGTATCACTGTTTGAGTACCTCTAGCAATTAATAATTACTCCCTTTTCCTTTATCCCTGATATTTTGCTGAATATCCATCCTGAAATCCTTTGTCAATTTCACATGCTCATTTTTTTGCAGATGTCTCCCCTGCAGCATTGCTGTTTGCACTGTGCATTTCATAATATAATTCAGTGCTATCTTTTTTTTGTCTCTCGCTGTAAGACATTTACGTTCCAAGATAATATGGATAGTGTAGCCTTTATGATAAGTAGTGATTGTTCACACCTATAATACTTGCTAGTTTTGTTGAGTGTGTATTTCCAGTGTTTGTGTTATATGCACACAAACTGTTTGGCAGGGCTGATCTTTTGTATAGTTGTTTCTTCTCATCTTCATTTGAACCTATCCTCTTTTTTCAAGAATTTTTATTTTTATGTAAACCCTCAAACAAAAAATTAAATATATTTTCAAAACATCCCATTCCCTATTAATTTACAACAAACCCACAAAACTATGTACATCTACAAAAAAATCTTTGAATTTACCATTACAGCTGCTCTTATCTCTCAGTGTGTATGCCCAAACATTGCAAAGTCCCTTAGAATCTTGAACTACGCCTGACACAGCAGCGCACATTTCCACTGCTCGTGGCTATCTCTTCAGATCGGGAAAGAAGTGTATGTTAAGTCTGTAACTTTCATCTTTACTACCATTCAGTATACTATACTTCAGTGCTTATAGACTACAGTGTCTGATGCACACCTCACTAGGGACAACAGGTGTTTGGCTTTTTAACCCCCCCTCCCCTTTCCACATAGATTCAAATAGCAAAGACTAATAGCATATTTCTCCATAACCAAACCAAGTGTAACCAAAACCATTATTTTGGACTACTCCACATCCCGGGAACGCAAAAATAATACTTTACTTTTGATAAATACCTCACTGATTATTTATCTTTCTTCTACCAGAGTTCTCCGGTAGGGGTCTGATAAAGTATTGTAATTTGGCTTTAAATCCCCTATGCACCATTCCCTCACCCCCATAGTATCTGATTCTAGCCAACCAGTCTTTTTAAAAACCCTGGGTGCCATCTTTGAATTTAGCATTACGGCTGCTCGTATCCCTTAGCGGATGTGTCCATACAGTAAGTGTTATATGTTGCAATGTGCGTTTATATATCATTTTCGTGATTTTAAGTAACTGAAAAAAATGCTTTATGTTTAACCTGTTTCACTACACAGAATGGACGCTGTATTCCACTCTGTTCATGTTTGAGTGCTAGTATTTCATATTGTACTGCTTATTAGATTGCTGCGTTCTTTTGCTTCATATTCTATTTACTGAACTGTGGTTACATCATAGCTGTTTTAGACTTGTCAGTCGGTGGCAGCAGTTGTGTATATATAAGCTTGTTTCCACGCAAGTATTATGACCTATCCCTCAAGTTGCTCTGTGCTAACTTATGTGCTTTAAACTAATATTCAAAGTGAATTGTGGTCTCTACCTAACTGGCCGACACTGTATCCCTACTGTAGCAATTAGCAAACTAACCTTGTAGACCAACTGTTAAGCATTATATTTTGTCTACTACCCATGCTTTTGTAATATACAGCTACTTTTAATGTACCTAAACTACC
The DNA here is from genome assembly GCF_019279795.1 of Protopterus annectens. Classification (NCBI taxonomy): domain Eukaryota; kingdom Metazoa; phylum Chordata; order Ceratodontiformes; family Protopteridae; genus Protopterus; species Protopterus annectens. The sequence continues at coordinate 19,858,474 of NC_056738.1, read as the reverse complement.
TATTAGTACTTGATAGTTTTATATTTTTTGTATTTCATATTATCAAATTACTCTGTGGTATCTTATCTGCTTTTAAACAATCTCAAACTTCATTGTGGTGTCTTGCTAACTGCTGGACACAGCATTATCTCTACTGTAGCATTTTGCAAATGAACCTTGTAGACCAGCTGTTAAGCATTGTATTTTGTCTGCTACCCTTGCTTTTGGAGTGTACTGCTAATGTACCTAACCTTACTACTAGTAGATGAGAATTTTGTTTTGTTTACTTTTTTCATCAAGTATTTCTCATTTTACACACCATCTTCTCTCTGCTCTTTCAGTTGCGAAGTCCCCAACTACCCCTGACCCAGCAGAGTGCTTATTTCACACTGCTTGCAGCTAACTGTCTCTTCAAACTGGGATAGTTAATATCAAGCCACTAATAAAAGAAATAAGTGTATGTTAACAGTCAATAAGGTAATCTTTTACTCCTCAGTATACTATACTTTACACCTCACTAGGGATGACATCTGTTTGTTTTTTTTAACCACCCTCCCACATAGATTCAAATAGCAAAGACTAACAACATATTTCCCCGTAACCAAACCAAGTGTAACCAAAACCAGTATTTTGGACTACTCCACATCTAGGGAATGTAAAAAGAACACCTTACTTATAACAAAAACCTCACTGATTTTTTTTCTTCTACCAGAGTTCTCCGGTTGGAGTCTACCCACTCCTTTCACCCTCACTGTGCCTGAGCTCTGTCTGCTTTCCTACCCCACCCCCTTTCCCACTCACCCCCACTTTCCTTAAACTTGTACACTCACTTTCATAACCACGCCCCACCTACTACCCAACTACTTTGTTCCAACCAATCCTAGCTATCCAGTCACACAAACTACTTTCTCCCTTTTACTGTATTACCTACACACTTTTCTTTCACTTAACATACAATATGTTACTCATGCTACTTAACTCCCTCCTCCTTACTTTTTCCTACTTCACCTCCTATCATTCCTACTGCCATCACTCCCACTCTTCTCCTACTATCTCTCTCAATCACTGCAATCCACTTATCTCTATAAACCTCTCTTTGTAGCGCCCTCACTGTTTACTAACTTTCAGATTCTATTACATAAATTTAAAATACTTCTTCCACCCTGCCCCCCAAAAAATGTAGCCCCAAACGTCTCTTCTGCAGCCCCATTTCCACAGCATACAAACCTTTCTTTCCAAGCCTCCTTCTGGGTGACAGTATTCACCCCCGGCCCTGGCCCTCCCTTCACCCCAGCCACAACCACCAATACTCTCCCCTATAACACCTGCAACCCTGGCCCCCACCCTCCAACCCAGCCATAATTAACCATCCTGTCCCCTCTAACACCTCCAGTATGTTACCAGACCATTCTCCCCCCTTTACCCCCTATCCAAACTCCACAACCTCTCTCCCCAAGCCCTTAAAGATACTCTCCCTCAATATTCAAAGCATAACTAACAAAGTAACTTATTTGCATGCCCTTCTCTCTCTTTATAGCCCTGACATTCTCACCCTCTCAGAAACATGGTTACAACCCCATATTACAGACTCTGAAATCCTCCCTCTGGGTTATAACATCCTCTGCCTCGATCGTCACAGGAAACCTGGTGGTGGAGTTGCTGTTGTATGCTGACAAACTTTCTCTCTGTCCTCTGACTTCACCTCCTCACAGTTTCCATCCAGCTGAAATTCTTATTGCTAACTGTAAATTAAACAATCACAAAAACCTTGCCATAGTAACAGATTATGTCCCACCTGGCAACAACATCCCTACCTTCGAACACTTGCTCTCCTGGGCATCTCTAAGCATCTCTTATGAGACTGTCATCCTAGGGAGATATCAATATTGACTGGAACTCCCTTAATTCCTACTCTCCTAATGTCAGCATCAGTCTCTTTGGAGTGTCACAAATCATCACCTCTCCCACCCGCATGAATACACACACACACATAGCACTACCCTTGACTGGAAACTCACCTCTAACCCAAATCTGTATCACAATGCCACCACTCTACCTACCTCTCTGTGACCCCTCTCCCTGCCCACATTATATGACAGTCTCCTCACTTGCTAAAACCTCATCAATACAAGGACAGCCATAACCCCTCTAATTTCTGGCCAGAAACCTTCAACAATCTTCTCTCCTCTATTAACCGGTCATTTCTATATGCCCTCCCTCTTAATGATGCTGTCTCCAAATTTAATGACATCTTCCTGAATGTCATAGACTCCTTAACCCCCATTAGAAAAATAAGAACAAAAACGAACGTTGTGCCCTGGTTAACCCAGTCAACCCTTAAACTAGTGCTTAAATGTGACAGTGCTTGGGAAACCTGGAAAAAATCAAATTCCTCCAGCCATCTCCAAACCTATAGGGAACTTAGGAACCTAACCAAAAAACAATTGATCAGACAAAAAGCAATACTATCAAAAACCACTGGACAACCCCAACTCCAACCCTAAAAAGTTTTGGAATACTAGCAACAAATTCTTACACCCAGGCAACCCTTCTACACCCAGCCCATGTCCTAATAGCTCACAACTGACACTGCCTCCTTTCTTAATTCCTTCTTCATCAACTCTATACAAAATTTAATTAAACCTGACAACACCTCCCCCTCCTCATCTTATCCCTTTCCTTCTACCACTTCGACCTGTTCTGTCTTAAACCTGTCCCTACTGCTTAATATCAAATCTCTTCTTACCAAACTGAAAACTTGCTCCCCCTCTGCTGACAACTAACCTCCTGTAGTCGTTAAACGTGCAGTTAACTCTTTTGCACATCCAGTGTCCATGTTTGTTAACAAGTCTATACAAGAGAACACAGTCCCTGACATCTGGAAAAGATCCAATGTCATATCCTTCCACAAAGGTGGCAGTTCAACTGAACCAACCAACTACAGACCTGTCGCCATCCTACCCCCCTTATCCAAAATCCTAGAAAGGTATATTCATAACCAGCTTCTTAAGCACATCATTCAAGACAACTTGTTAACTCCCACCCAACATGGCTTCTGTCTTCACCATAGAACCTCTGCAGCTCTCATTGCATTAATACAGACATTGCCAAAGCATGGGACAATAACAAACTAGTCCTCTGTCCTCTTCCCTCTTCCTAGATCTATCAAAAGCCTTCAACACTGTTTACTATACTGTACTTCTCTCAAAACGTTCTTCCCTTAACCTCTCCTCTTCTACTATCCTATATTTACCAGTTACCTCTCCAACAGATTCCAGTCCGTCATATGGCTTTCCTCCTCCTCTCCCCTTCCTTCCAGTCCAAACAGGTGTCGCACAAGGGTCAATCCTTGGACCTCTTCTTTTTAATATCTTTACAAGTAATCTACACACATCCTGTCCTAACTCCTCACTAATACAGTACGCCAATGACTCCACTGTTATCTTGCGCTCTGATAACCTTCCCCACCTCCTTGTTCTTACTCAAGATTCCCTCCTTTCAGTTGAAAAATGCCTGACCAATAACCAACTGCTTCTCAATCCTAAAAAAAAAAAAAAAACTTTTACTCTTCCTTCCCAATCTCTACAGCAGCACAAAAATACCTTCATAGTATCTTCTCTCAATAATACACATATCTGTAGAACCATATGCAAAACTTCTTGGTGTAATCGTAGATGACCATCTAAAGTTTGACATACATATTCAGCAAGCTATCAAAAAGATCCACCAAAAACTTGGTCTCTTATACAGACAAAAAATACCTTACTAATAACGCTAAACATTCCTTAGCACAGACGTTACTTCTCCCAACCTTACTTTATGCAGCCCCTATTCTCACCAATATACAATCCAACTTAATAGGTAAACTTGAAACCACTTATAAAGCTGCAAGCCTTCCCTATCATCACCGTACATCTTTAAAAAAACCTACAATGGCTTGGACTCCACAACCAACTCCTCCTTCCCCAATTCCACTACACTCACACACTCACACACACACACACACACACACACACACACACACACACACACACACACACACACTGCCCTGCCTTCACAAAACTTATCACTCCCTACTCTCAAGTGTAACCTGAATAACACCGACCTTCACCTCTTAAGCATCTACAAATCTAATAAAAATATTGGGAAGCTTTTATACAGCCACTCCCTATCCAAGGCCTGGAACAAACTTCTCCTTTCTATAAGAACAGATAGCAACTTTCTCAACTTCAAGCAACTTCTAAAGGACCTATTTGCTAAATTCTGGACTTGTGCCTTGTCCCACTCCCACTTAAACTACTCTCTCCCCTCTTCCCCTTCCCTTTCTCAACTCTTTCAGTTTGCTACAACATCTCCTTTTATGTTCTTAAGATACTCCATCTTCCATGAATTTCTCTTTTGATGGCAATAGATGGAATTTAGCTTTCTACATTATGTTTATATATAGTTAAAAGGCACCAAGGCTGTTTGTAACTTCAATACTACTCCTGTTATTGTAAGATGTTCACTTACAAGTTGCATTTTCTTTGCCTGTTTGTATACATTTTTATGTTAATATGTATGATGTCTTCTTTTTGTTTGTCTTTGTCTATCTGTGGAGCTTTCCTCCTCGGGTCTCCGCTGAAAAAGAGCTCTGCAGTCCAGTCGGACCAACGCGGTTACCAAATGTCAAATAAGTAAATTAAGGTTAACCCTCCAGACAGCAACAATTGCCCCAGATTGATATCTGCACCTACTGCTTAAAGTTAAGGTTACCCATGCTTATGCATGTGCTACAGCCTGTGTTCCCACTTACATGATTACTTTGTTCTTTTCTTGTCCCCACTCGATGTGAAAAACAGGTTGCACGTTTTCATTAACTTTTAGAAAAATACACTTGCTATCTGTAAATAAAACTAAATTGCTTACTTTTCTATAAATACTTTAAAGCATTAAAATATTAGGGCTGCTAGGGTGGCTGCTATCTTTTATTCACTTCACCCCAATTTCAAACTTTATTTTTCACTGAGCTGATTGCCATTGTACCTTTAAATTTGTATTCTCTGCAAATAATGCTCAGAACTCTCACAATTAATTGTTGCACCAACATGTAGCTCTTCATAGAAAATTACTCAGCAATGAAACTTGGTAAATTTTACTCCGAAAATAATGTATAGCTGCCTTTAGATATAGACTCCTCAACTCCCACTAAATATTTGCTAGTGGGGAAATACAAGCTAATATCTTTGCACAAGTAAGAAGCTTAACATTTTCATGGCTTTCATCATTTGTCTTAATTTTAAAGCCTATTTGCTTATGAAAACACAAATACTTGTTTATAGCTTAAGCCAAATGCATTATAGGTTCGTAGGTTAGTACTAGGCTAATTGCCCCTTGGGGGCCATTTTAAGCCTAGCCAATTACCCCACATGAGATTCAAACCCTGCACCTTGTGTTTGCCAGGTAAACACCTTAACCATTATGCCATCCTCCCACCCTCATTAATTTGGATGTTCACTCTTATAAAAATAAGAGAAAATATCTTAATTCTACATATTATATAATCAGTGCACTTTTACACCCCACTCTCACTTTAGCAGCAGAAGTTCACAACATATAAAGATTTAACTTGTTTTTGTCAAACCTTTCTTCCCTTGTTATACTGTAAAGCCTACATTTCTTACAACTGTAAAGTACTTGTTTACTTTAATATCTTTAACAGTTATAACAGGCAGTGAAAAACTCCCTCTGCATATAACATATCCCTTACTACACAATACTCAAAACTGCTTTAATGTATATATAGCATGCAGTTTATATCATGTGCTTTTTTGTACAAATACTAAGAAAAACATTGTTTTGCTTGGTTATTCTGCCCCCATCTTTTGGTGTCCTCCTAGACATTTATAACATAAAGGGGGTATATACTTTACAGTCCACAAAAAGTCAACAAAATTAGTCTTTCACCCACTTTTTTTTGCAAAGCCATATTTCACAAATGTGATTGGCGCTTTATAGTTTCTCATGTGTTCACCAAGTTCAGTGTTGCTAGTCTTCCTGGTAGTCTGCATCTCCAAATACCTGTGAAGTGAAGGATTTGATGTAGAAGGGCTAACCCAAGTTACATAACAGCATGATGGAATGAGTCCCCAAAGTAAGAAGAAACAGGAAGATCAGGAGACATCTGAAGAAGAAATATGGACATGGGAAAGAAAGAGATTTAATATGGTGTAATATCTATGCAAAGGAGAAAGCAAAACTAATCAATAAAAACAGAGCAGTACCAAAGATATTTGTAGAGAAATACAGGCAAAGGAATCTGGACATGGAAAACTTTACAATACAAAAAATAAGAAGACAAAGAGGAAAAGTAGAAAAAAGAGATTAGTAATGTAGAAACTGAGGTTATGGAGTACCTCCAAAGTGAAGGATTCAGTGTAGAAAGTTTAATTCAGAAAGCACCACAACAGGATGGAGCAATGGACTTCCAAATTAAGGGGAAACCAGTGGAATGGAAAGCAGTTGGTCATGTGCCATATGAAGATATTTTGGAGCCTTCCACAGGAAACCAGTGTAAACATTCACTTGAAGCTGGACAGCAAGGGAAGGAACAGGAAACTGTGGAAACTCAGACTCAGTTAATGTTGAGTGATAGGCCAGTGAGTTCCCATATGAAAGAGCAACAGATGGCACAAGATGAAACTGAAGAGAATGTGCCACAGGAAGATGCAATAGAACTTTTTATAGAACACCCTCAGTTTAGAAGAAAACTTGCTAAGAGAAGAGTTGCTTGACTTGGAGATAGACATATTAAGGATATGTTATTGTGCAGCTAAATTAATTGATGAAGTTCTATCACAATAAAACAGACAGGGTAGTGAGGGAGAGAAAGGGGAGAACTCGAATGCTATCATGGAAATATTGACTAGAGAAAACTATCAAGCATCTAAGACGAGAAGTGTCATTGTTAGAGGAGTATAGAAGAGGGAACAGATCAACAAAAATACTCAGAAGTGATAAAAGCAATGCACAATATTATAATTGATCAGGAGCTGTCGTACTATCGCAAATAAACAAAAAATCTCAGCACGGTCAGAAAAACTTAGATACGCTGATAAATATTAAAAAAAGTACAAAATAAGGAATTTAATGATGACCCCAAAAGGTTTTACAAAGAATTGGGAAACAAAGTAAAAGGATTTGAGACCACCCAAAAAAGAAGAAATAGATATATTTTAGAGAAGTATTGATGAAGATCCTGTGGAGTATAACAAAGATGCTAAATGGATAGAGGAAGTAAAAAAAAGTATAAAGTTTGAAGGTACAGGATATAAAATAAAATAAAAGGAGACTTGTACAAAAAAAGGCCAAATCTCAAGTAGAAAAATCATCCCTGATCAGCATTAGTAAGAAATTGAGGGCCCTCATCAAGTCACCTAAAGCCAGTTTCGAAAAGAAATTTGCCAAGGATGCCAAGGATAACCATAAGGCCTTCTATGGTTACATCAAAAACCTAAATGGCAACACTCAGGTCTGTTCTGAGCTAGTACAAAATGGAACAAAATACACTGACCCCACTGACATTGCCAACATCTTGGCTGATAGGTTCAGTGCAAATTTCTCCCCCCGCTCGCCACCTACAGGGCCTATTACTATTTCAGGAGATTGTATAACTCCAATTATTACTGATACATTGGTTAAATAAGTCTCTATCTAAAGCTAAAAACACTGCCTCCATGGGACCAGATGGTGTCCCGGGCTGTGTCATACGCGAGGCCCAAAATGAATTAACCCCGCATCTGAATACCCTGTTCAGTCTCAGCCTCTCGCCAGGTATGTGCCCATAGAATGGTGCACAGCAACGGTGGTTCCGCTGCACAAGGGTGGGCCCACAACCGATCCTGGGAACTACCGACCAATAAGCCTGACCAGCCTGATCAGTAAGGCAATGGAGCAAATCATTATGGAACTCATAAATGGAGAGATTGGGAACTTCCAAACACTTGAACCCACACAGTTCGGCTTCGTCAGGGGCAGATCATGCCTCCTGAACCTGGTGGACTTCTTTGCGACAGTTACTCAGGCTATAGATAAGGGAAAGGAGGTACACACGGCTTACCTTGACCTTGCTAAAGCATTTGACACCATTCCCCATTCGAGTATTATTGATAAACTCACCAACCTGGGCATAAACCCTTACGTCACAAGATGGATCGCAAACTGGCTCTCAGACAGATCCCACAAAGTAAGAGTAGCGGGATCTATGTCCAAATCCAGACCAGTAACGAGCAGTGTGCCTCAGGGCTCTGTCCTGGGGCCCCTCCTGTTTGGCATATACTTCTCAGAAGTACAGGTAAGCACTGAAGGGCTGTGGCTGACCAAGTTTGCAGACGACTGCAAACTGGGTGCTATAATAGTCTCCGGCTGACATGGATATCCTCCAGAAGGGCCTTAATGAGACTGATGCATGGTGTCAAAGCCATGGTCTCAAGCTAAATGCTAAAAAAATGCATAGTAATCCCCTTTGGAAAAAACAGAGTACCCGCGAACTACCACATAGGAGGTAACCCCCAGAAATCTGAAGAAGTAATAAGGGATCTAGGGACCCAAGTAGATAGTCAGCTTTCCTTTGATAACCATGTTGCCAAGGTGGTTAGAAAATCCTTGTATGTGACCCATCTGATCATGAAAGCGTTCGCATCAAGATCTAAGGATGTAGTGGTGCCCCTCTACTCTTCCCCCATCAGACCCGTTATTGAGTACATTGCACCAATTGGAATGTACCTAGCTAGGCATCTCCAGCAGCTGGAGAGACCACAGAGGTGCCTCGCTAAGAGGATTACTGGCCTCAAACAGTTGCCCTATGCAGCATGATTGAAAAAACTAAGGCTTTTCTCTGTTGCATACCGCCTTCTCAGAGGCGATCTCTGTCTAACATACAGAGCTATGGCCTTCCCAGAACTGTTGAACATGCTCCATCTTAGCAAAACCAAATCTACACTAGCTACACGCTCTAGGGATATAAACCTCAGCACAACAATGAATAGAACATGCTGGAGAGATAGATTCCTTTCGCAGAGACTTCCCTTGCTACGGAACAAGGTCTCGATCTACATAAGACAGAGCCCCTCACTCTCACTCTTCAAGAGGAACCTTGACGAGTGAATGGGTAACAAAGTTCACACCAGGGATCATACCAACAGCTCTACTAGATAGGGGCCAAGGGTACTAGCTGCTAGATCAAGGGCCTAGGGAACTAACCAAAGGGGAGGTGAATACCGCACAACATGGCTGGGCTAATATATGCCTTCGGGCAGATAGCCCAGTACCTACCTATGAACCTATAAGTAACAGCCAAAGAGATTGAAACAAAGTTAAGAAAAGCTAATTGGAAAATACCAGGCCCAGATGCAGTACCTAACTTCCGGTTAAAAGTATTAACACCATTGCATGAAGATTTAGCCATGAGTAAGAACTATTTATATGCGTACCCCAAACAGACACCAAGCTGGCTAACAACCGGAAAAACAGTGCTTCTACTTAATAGTGAATCCACAAGCTACCCTAAAAATTATAGACCGATAACTTGCCTTCTGACGAAGTATAAACTATATACTGGAATTGACGTTGACGGAGTTTATAGTCATTTAGAATAGAACAAAAGGACAATAAAAGAAAGTCATCTGGAACAAAGTATAGTTATTTGTTAAAGTCAGTGACGAACTGTAAAAAGGGGAAGAATTTATGTATGGCATGGATTGACTACAAAAAAGCATTTGATAGGACCCCACATTCATGGATAAGAGTGCTTAAAATTATATAAGATACGTCCTACACTGATCAGCTACATTACAGTGACCATAAAACAGTGGCAGACCACTTCGCAATTAAGCCATGATAAAGGACAGATTTGTTATTCCAGGGATAAATATCCAAAGGGGGATATCCCAGGGTGACTGTGTCACAATTGCTATTCTGCCTTGCCCTTAACCCATTAAGCTGTCTACTTAATAGCTTAGGCCATGGCTATAATTTGGCTCCTAGAAAACAGTGTGTAAAGACTTCTCATCTTCTCTTTGTTGATGATTTAAAACTGTATAGCTCATCAGACAAGGAACTGAAAACACAATTGCAAGTTGTCAAAACTTTCCCAGATGATGTAAGAATGTCATTTGGTCTTGATAAATGTGCAAAAGCAACCTGTAAAGCAGGAAAACTGCAGCACTAAGAAAACATCAGTTTGGGACAGGAATGTGACATAAAAGAAATAGAGCAAGAGGGAGTGCATAAATGTTGAGAATTGATGAAGGATCAACAATAAAACAGGAACAAATGCAAATAAAACGTGGTAGGGAATATTTTAGAAGACTTAAATTAATATTGAAAGCAGTGTTGACGTCTAGGAACAAAGTTCAAGCTATAAACCTATTTGCTCTTCTTGTCCTAACTTACAGTTTTGGAGTGATTGACTGTCCTCAAAACGTGTTGGCTAGATTAGATAGGAAAACAAGAATGATGCCTCATGCTCACCAAATGATTTATAAAAATCAGTGCATACCAAGTTTATATATTCCCCATTCTGAAGGAGGGATGGGCCTCATTGAAATTGATTACATGTAAAGATCTGCAGTCGTGGGGCTCCACATATTTGCTGATCTCATGAGACCCAAACATAGTGAAAGTTTTGAAACATAAGGAGAATACATCTGAGATGACTTCCCTGCTTAGGCTAGCAAAAGCATATCGGCATCAAGCAGGAATAAAAATCAAACCACAAGTAGATAAAAATCAGGCAGCAACTGAATGTGTCAAAAAAACAAAAGAAGGAATACAAGGTGAAGGACCAGATGAGAAGGCAAGAAATGTGGAAAATGGATAAATATAGTTGCAAGTATAGAAGATATCTGGAAGAACCTCATGTTGATCAGGAATGAACACAGGAGCGGTTAATGAGAGGTGAATTTAAACCAAGCAATGAACGGTTAATTGGCAGCCCAAGATAGTGGGCTTACATACACGTTGATTTACAAAGTCCATTGAGCATGTGGGAGAAACAGACAAATGCAGGTTTTGTAAAACAGAATTGGAAACAGTTGTATACCTCATTGCTGGTTCTGACATACTAATGGCAGAAGGACTGTATACTGAAAGGCAAAAGACAAAGTTTTTTTATGAGGTTTATTGTCATAAGAATGAGAAGCTATCTCTATCTACCTATCTATGTCAAACAGAGCTCCTCATTAGCACTCAAGAAAAATCTTGATGATTGGATGGGAAATTGGAAATTCACCCCGGGGATCACTTCTGTGGCTCTGCTCGACAGGGGCACAGGAAAATAATTTTATTGGGTGGCGAAAGCCAGGGTACATTTTTTGTCTAGGCTTGTATGTCTAGGGCCGATAGCCTAGTACCTACCTATGAACCTAAGCAGAGTTCCCTTTCTGCTTGCTGTTTCACTTTTTGTTAGATACATTTTATTATTTCATACTTGGCCTGTTCTGCATCAGAAAAATGTCTTTGATCCTAAAAAAAAAAAATACTCTGAAGACAGCTGTATACAGCAGTTTGAATCTCACTGGTGGTGCTGCGGTAGCGTTGTCGCCTCACAGTAAGACGTTGTCCTGTTTGATTCTCAGCTAGAGCGTCTTCTGTATGGAGACATGCGTGAATGGGCTTACCTTCGTTGAAGGTTATGCTTCAGGGCCGGCAACTCGGCACGTAAAAATCTACTGCCAATCGTTAGTGGACCGGAGTTCCACTGTGGCGACCCCTAACCGGGAAAAGCCGAAAGACACAACAACAACCTGCCTTTTGACATTTCTTTTAACTCATTCTCTCCACTACAGCTCTTTTGAGTGTGCAATTTGAACTCCAGTGGATGTGGCTTGAGCCTTTTAAAAAATGAAGTTACCACCTCACAGTTAAAACAAATATTCATATCTCTGGAACCATAAGTGTTACTAGAAAACTGTAAATGGCAAACTATCTGGAATAAATTAATCTTTGCATTATTGGCATTCATTCAGTTTGATGGCTTAATATGGATTTTATAACCCAGGATAAAGGCAGTGAATATTAATTTTGCAGTATTGTAAAACAGCTTATGATATCTCAGTAAGCATTCAAGCAGAAGGTACATATTGCCAGCAGGATTTTCTTCATACTGCTGTGAGCTTGCATATGACTAGCTGTTCAGATGAACTGATGTATATATATATATATATATATATATATATATAAAAGCAAGAAGAAACACCCAACGGATAAACCAGCTGTAAATCCACAAGAAAACAGGTAAAAGTAACAGAAAAGTGGTGTCAGCTGGTAGCACAGTCAACATAAAAATATACTCCAACTCCAACCAAGTAAATAGAAATGTATTTAATAAAAGTAACCACAATGAACACTCTGTAAGCGCTTTCACCAACACAATATTGGCTTAATCAGAACAATGTTGTGTTGGTGAAAGCGCTTATGGAGTGTTCATTGTGGTTGCTTTTATTAAATATGTTTCTGTTTACTTGGTTGGAGTTGGAGTATATTTTTATGTGGACTGTGCTACTAGCTGACACCACTTTTTTGTTACTGATATATATATATATATATATATATATATATATATATATATATATATATATATATATATAAAAAACTCATATACCCAAGACTTTGAGTTTGGGTTCGTGAAGGGCCGATCTTGTCTCCTGAACCTGATTGACTTCTTCGAATCAGTCTCTAGAGCCATGGACAAGGGTAAGGTGGTCCACGCAGCCTATCTAGACCTTGCCAAGGCCTTTGACACCATCCCCCACTCTGGAATCATAGATAAACTTACTAAGCTGGGCATTAATCCCTACGTCACCCAATGGGTTGCTAAATGGCTTACTGATAGAACCCATACTGTAAAAGTAGCCAACTCCAAATCCAGCTCCAGACAAGTGGAGTACCTCAGGGTTCAGTCCTGGGACCGCTTTTGTTTGGCATCTATTTCTCTGAAGTACAGGCCAACACTAAGGGACTCTGGCTAACAAAGATCGCAGATGACTGCAAACTGGGAGCCATTGTTGAATCCCCAAATGATGTGGATACGCTACAAAAGGGCATTACAGAAACAGATGCTTGGTGCCAGAGCCATGGGCTCAAGCTCAATGCCAAGAAATGTATAGTTATCCCCTTTGGGGAAAAACATGTACCCATGAATTACCATATAGGTGGCAGTACACTAAACACTGAAAGTGTGATAAGAGACTTAGGGACTCAGGTGGACAGTGGTCTGACCTTCGATAACCACATCACCACAACAGTCAGGAAATCCTATGTGGCACACCTCATCACTAAGGGCTTTTCATCCAGAAAAAAGGAGGTCATTGTCCCACTGTACTCATCCCTCATTAGACCCATTATAGAATACAACGCCCCGTTTGGTATGTACCTCTCAAGACATCTGCAACTACTGGAAAGGCCGCAGAAATACCTCACTAAAAGAAACACAGGCCTAAAGCAGATGCCCTATTCTGACCGCCTTAAAAAACTCCAGCTATACTCTGTTGCATATCGTCTACTCAGAGGCGATCTCTGCTTAACATACAAGACCATGTCATACCCTGAGCTGTTGGACATGTTCCACTTAAAGAAATCCCAATCCCTCAGAGCCATACGCTCCAGGGATCTAAACCTTATCATCATAATGAACAAAACATGCTGGAGGGATAGGTTCCTGACCCAGAGACTCCCCAGACTCTGGAATAGATTGCCCATACATGTCAAGCAGAGTGCCTCTTTGGCCCTCTTCAAACGGAACCTTGACAATTGGATGGGAGAAAGGAAATTCACCCTGGGGATCACGTCAGTCACCCTGCTAGACAGGGGTCCAGGGAAGTAAATAGTGTGGAAAGAAATGGCCAGGGAATTGTTATGGCTAGGCTTGTATAGGCCCTAGGGCTGATGGCCTAGTACCAACCTATGAACTCCTACTGCAGTGATCATTCAGACTTTGCTATTTTGGTAATTTTACTTACATGATTGTACTGTGTTTCTTGACTTCAGGAAGCAGGTTATTTGTCTGGTCAATTTTTTCAGGTTATCTTAGTCAGCAGGAACTACAAGAAAAAATTCCTTGAACCTGCCACAGAAGACAGTACACCCCAGAGCTCAGTTCTCTAAGGGGTTAAAGAACGTGTGAGCTGTAGCACCTAGAAAAATAAATGGGTTGTTTGGGCATGTTGGGAGAAGGTATATATATGGTTTCCCTTTCACTCACCTGCCACTTGTGCATGGTTGGGGATGTGGTTGGGAAATGGTGGAAATGTAGTGACCTGTGTGGGAATGATAGGTGATGCTGCTGTGGCTGTGGGCTGGGTGCAAACAACAGTAATTGGGTACAAACAACATCAGTGGATGATTCCAAAAAAAAAAAAAAATCGATAAAAAAAAAAATTGAATATCATAGCTACTAGTGATCATATTTACTTACTTGAGATCTCATATTCATAATCTTAGAGCTCAGGCATTATTTGATTTGGGACAAGAGCTGTGTACTTTGTAACCTTTTTGCTACTTTGTGCAGTTCTTTCACTTGCAACCTGTCAGCATCTGTGCTGTTAATGCTATGGAGCTTAAATCACTCCTTACTCAGTCATTTACTGTTTTGTCTTAGTCTGCATTCATTGACAAATCTTGGAGTGTGTAGATTCTACAGTTTTTTTTTCCTTTTAAGACTAGAAATGATTCATAGCAAGGAAATTTACTAAATCCTTTTCTGTTATTTGGTCTGCTGTTTCTGATAAGTAGTATTCTTTCTGAGACATTGTGAAAATTTATTCAAAATGTTATGAGGCACACTTGGCCATTTAGGGGGTCTGAACAAAAATTAATTCACCTTTAACTCGAGTTAAATAGCTAACCTGTCAGTCTGTTATGTGCTTGTGTATGTGGGGAGTATGAAAAGATAGGGCGGTAGGGCATGTGGAGTAAGTCATTCCTGCACTGACTTAAATCAAAGTAAACTTTGTTGCCATTCAGAAATCACGCAGGTGCAAAAACTGAATGAAATTCCGTGTCTCCAGACTCAATGTGCAGACAATATAGACTATTTTCACAGACGGTTACACATATAACACCTAGCTGTTACATCACAGACATGCAGATAGACAGACTAATATTGCACATAATTAGTAACACATTTTAATACTTTTCGAAGTGAACAGTTACTTGCATGAGACTTTAGTATTGCACAGGTACTTGGTTAAGACATTGCGTTGATCCATACACAGAAAGAGACATTTGAGTATTGCGCTGTGAACATTAGAGTGTTGCACTATGGTTAATTTATGAATTCACAACATGTATTGCACTAAAAGAAGAGGTATTTTACTGCAGTGCTACTGTCCTGGATGGCCTATAAGTTACAGTCATGGTGAGTATTGCACTAAGTATTAGATGAGACTGGTAACCAGGTTACTGCAGAATTTGAGACCATTTCGACTGACCCAAATTCCATGAGTTACATAGGACCCCACCTGTGATAAGTCGTCATTATTAGCCATCCCTAGTAGACACAGGTGCAGTGTTAGACTAATGAAATCTACATGCTAAAATATGTATGATGTTGCATAACTAAATATTAAGCAGACAGGCCTACTGTACACCACAGAGCCAGCTGAAATTTTTGTTGGAAGGCGTTGGCTTTAAAGCTTTCAGTGTTATGTAGATAGGCTGTTATGTTCTTGGCAGGTGTATGTATTTTTTAATCATCTTGGCCTCTGCATCTTGTTTAGCCATATAACCTCTCCAAGGATGTCCAAGCAATCCATTTGTTCCACCAGGGGCTAGACCTTACCTATTTTTTCCCCTCAGAGTTGAGCTCTGGGAAGTGCTGTCTTCTGTGGTAGGTTAACTTTCCCCTGGCAGTTGCCATATGGAGTGTAAGAAATGACAAGGGCCTATTGTGCTTCCTCTTGCATGAGGGTACTTCTGGATATTTGTGCTGTGGGCCCACCACTCTTACAGGCAGCGTTGTAGAGCCAGGCACACCACTTGGGCCACCTGCTGCCTTCTTTAATCACTAGACTCAGTTGTATGTTAGCAATACTGAAGTCATGAGCTGTTGTCAGATTCTCATGTATACTTTTCCCTTGTTGGGGTCACCTGCAGTACAGTCAGGGCTTTACTGTCTGTGCCATAGATATGTGGTGGTGGTGCTGCGGTAGCGTTGTTGCCTCACAGTAAGACGCTGTCTGGATTGATTCTCAGTTAGAGCATCTTCTGCGTGGAGACATGTGTGAATGGGTGTACCTTCGTTGAAGGTTGTGCGTCAGGCCTGGCAACCCGGTACGTAAAAATCAACTGCCAATCATTAGCGGACCGGAGTTCCGCTGTGGTGACCCCTAACTGGGAAAAGCCGAAAGACGCAAGCAAACCATAGAGCCAGCAATTGCCAGGCATAGTTCTTTATACCTGTTATACATGTCTGATGTGCTTCTGATATTCAAGCATTCACTTCTTTGAGCCTTACTTTCGCAGTGTTTCTTTGCACATTGTGATATATAGTGCTTGGGTAGATGCTAGAAGGAAGGTATTTCAGCAGACTGCGTAGACATTATACAGACTAGTCTCCTTGGACTATCCAGACAATAAAGTGTTAAACTCAAATGGTTAACAGGCTAAGGTGGAGCTGTTGTCTTTAAGAAATACTAGCACAAAGAAAGGAACAAATAAACAAATCTTGTGGAAGTACTTTCTGTGCAGTGGAAGTATTCAGCTGAACTATGGGTGGTTCTGGAGGAAACTAATCCCATTGTTTTTGCCCAGGTATGGGTTTGGACTAATAGCACTGATGATGTGCACTGCCATTGTCAATCATGCTGCAGCCACAGTTGATCATAACTTTGTAACAGTCATTTTTCTAGTAATTGATTTTCTAGTTTAATTACACAGAACTGTTGCTGAGCAAAGAGGAAGAAAAACATTCAGACCCAGTGCCATACAGACCCATTTCAGTTTTAAACCATGATTGTAAAGCGTTTGCGTCTCCAGTAGCTAAGAGAATAGCAAAGGTGTTACCAGAATTGATAAATGTGGATCAATGTGGCTTTTTGGAGGGAAGGTAAACATTTAGCAGCATTTGTAGAAAATTGATGATCCATAGGGAAGCAGAATTTTAAAAAAAAACACTATTGTTGGTAGATCTTAATGTGGAGAAAGCACTAGACTGAGTAAGCTTGGATTTTATGAATGAGACAGTGGTAGCATTTGTGGTTGTTGATAAAACAGTAGAGTTAATTAGAAAGATGTATGAAGGGTTTGCAGGCAATCATTAAGGTGTGAGGGTTCCTCTCCAATATGTGGAGTTTGAACAAAGGAACGCAGTTATGTAGTATACTCTTCCTCCTTTATTTGTTTTATATTTACACTAGATGTTATCTTTCTGACATCAGCTTACCCTGCACCCGGTCATACCAGCACCAGTCAGACAGATGTGCACTTTGCAGTTTTCTGTCTTTCGGGTCTCATTATTTTTCCCTCCAGTACTTCTTATTTATGCAAGAAGGTCCTCTGCTGTAGCCTCTCTGGGAGGCATGGTTATCACAGTCAAGTTCTATAGTGCAGACTATAATGCAAGTAAGTACTATACACCTTTAACATCTTTCTGAGTTCCTACATGTACTTCATATGATCTGGTGCCCTCTGTATATTGCACAATCTGAAGATAAGTGCTCACGAAGTTGCCTGTGTACAGTCTGTGTTTTTCTGAATTGTGAATTTTTGAATACCATAATAGTGATCACTGCTGTAGTAGCCGTAGCTTTTATCAGTTATGTCTTGCTAAAGATGTAACAGCTTAAGAGCGCTTGCATATGCTAAACCCATTACTCACCAGAAACCGAGCTGAAGAAACAGAATGGTTTGGGCACCATGCCCTTCAGAGGTTTTCTGCCACTGTAGTGGACTGGTTCTCTTATGGGCTTTCAAGGATCGACAGACAGTTAATGCTGTTCCATTGCTGGGGAGATAAGTTCAGTGTGGGGGGAAGCTACCAATTTTTTTTTTTTAATTTTGTGACAAAAAGCGAACTTTTTTCCTGTGAAATTAATCATTTTAAGCTAGGTAAAAGTTTTTTTTTTTATTGACTATCGCATGACTTTTAGTAACTTTTAAAACAGGAGTGTAACTTTTCACTTTTATGGAAAAAGTTGATAAAACTAAGTTAAAACTATTTTCCTTGGTAAGTTTTGTTAATTTAGTTTTAGGGGCTAGGGCGTTTATCATTGGAAATGTAACTTTTTTTGTACTTTGTTTCACAGACTACTGCCAGGCTTACCCCTAGAATCTGGCATCTTTTTCAACTTTACCTTGGAGCAATGTACTAGTTCCTCAGTTCTTCCTTTTTCCAGCCATAAAAAGAAAAGAAAAAAAAGCAACCTTTGCCACTTCAGGAGGTCTCTAAAGTGTTTCAGCCACATATGGGTGATTTCTGCTGTGACCATTTCAGGTTCCCTCAGACCTTTTTCTTTTTTCTTAGCTCACTCTGTTGTAATACAGTTGCAACAGTCTACAGGATGAATCAGCTGTTTTACTATGAATTCAAAGACCTTCAACTGTCTGATAAGAAATATTATGGTGCACTGCAACTGGAATCTTTTTGAACCTACTCCTGTCCATTCTCTTCTACCAGAGCTGGAAGCTGTTTTTATTGCAACCTGTAACTTAGGTAAGTATTAGGCTAGTTGCCCTTGTGGACTATTCTAATCCTAGCCAATGTACTTTAAAGGTGTGAAAGAAACCCTGTACCTTGTTTCTGTGAAGTAAACACCTTAACCATTATGCCAACCCCCAACCCTAATACTGCCTGACATTCAGCCTGCTGACCTCCAAGAAAGTAGATAGATTGTATAATGTTACTCTAAGTTTTAATTTTCAAACCTCAGATCAGACCCAGCCTCTTGCCACAGTATGTGGGCATTTTACACTTAAGTCCTTGATGGCATCCATGTTATTTCAGAAAGAGGCTTACCGTATATCAGAAATGGCTAACAGGTGATCAGGCTGTCGACCAACACCATCATCATCATCTTCTTTCGGCTGTTCCTGTTAGGGGTCGCCACAGCAGATAACCTGTTTCCATTTCTTCCTGTCCTCTGCATCTTGCTCTGTCACGCCAACCACCTGCATGTCCTCTCTCACCACATCCATAAACTTTATCTTAGGCCTTCCTCTTTTCCTGTTACCTGGTAGCTTCATCCTTAGCATCTCTTTCCCAATATACTCAGCATCCCTCCTCAGCACATGTCCAAACCAACGTAATTGTGCCTCTCTGGCTTTGTCTCCAAACCTTCCAACCTGGGCTGACCCTCTAATATACTTATTCCTAATCCTGTCCACCCTTGTCAGACCCATTGCAAATCTTAACATCTTTAATTCTGCCACATCCAGCTCAAACTCCTACCTTTTTGTCAATGCCACTGTCTCCAACCCATATAACATAGCTGGTCTCACTACCCTCTTGTAGACCTTCCCTTTCACTCTTACAGGTACTTGTCTGTCACAAATCACTCCTGACACTCTTCTCCACCCACTCCATCCTGCCTGTACTCTCTTCTTCACCTCTCTTCCACACTCACCGATGCTCTGAAGTATTGACCCAAAGTATTTAAACTCATCCACCTTCACCACCTCTACTCCTTGCATCCTCACCATTCCTCTATCCTCCCTCTCATTCACACACATATTCTGTCTTAGTCCTGCCACCCTTCATTCCTGTTCTCTCTAGAGCATATCTCCATCTCTCCAGGGTCTCCTCCACCTGTTCCCTACTCTCACTACAGATCACAATGTCATCTGCAAACATCATAGTCCACGGGGACTCTCACTACAGATCACAATGTCATCTGCAAACATCATAGTCCACGGGGACTCCTGTCTGATCTCGTCTGTCAACCTGTCCATCACCATTGCAAATAAGAAAGGGCTCAGAGCTGATCCTTGATGTAACCCCATCTCCACCTTAAACGCATCCGTCACTCCCACTGCAGACCTCACAGCTGTCACACTACCCTTGTACATATCCTGTACCACTCTTACATACTTTTCTGGCACTCTTGACTTCCTCATACAATACCACAACTCCTCTCTAGGCACCCTGTCATATGCTTTCTCTAAGTCTACAAAAACACAAATCAACTCCTTCCGACATTCTCTGTACTTCTCCATCAACACTCTCAGAGCAAAGATCGCATCTGTAGTGCTCTTTCCTGGCATGAAACCATACTGCTGATCACTAATCATCACGTCCCTTCTTAACCTTGCTTCCACTACTCTTTCCCATAACTTCATGCTGTGACTGATCAATTGAATCCCTCTGTAGTTACTACAGCTCTGCACATCACCCTTATTCTTAAAAATCAGTACCAAAACACTTTTTCTCCATTCCTCAGGCATCCTCTCACTTTCCAAGATTTCATTAAACAGTCTGGTTAAAAACTCCACTGCCATTTCACCTAAACACCTCCATGCTTCCACAGGTATGTCATCTGGGACAACAGCCTTACCATTCTTCATTCTTTTCATAGCTATCCTTACTTCCTCCTTGCTAATCCATTGTACTTCATGATTCACTATCCGTACATCATCCAACCTCTCCCTCTCATTCTCTTCATTCATCAACCCCTCAAAGTACTCTTTCCATCTCCTCAACACACTCTCCTCACTTGTGAGTATGTTTCCCTCATTATCCTTTATCACCTTTACCTGCTGCACATCTTTCCTAGCTTGGTCCCTCTGTCTAGCCAAACAGGTCCTTTTCTCCCTCCTTAGTGTCCAACCTTTCATACAACTCTTCATATGCCTTATCCTTAGCCTTCGCCACCTCTCTCTTTGCCATGCACCTCATCTCCTTATACTTCTGTCTACTTTCTTCATCTCTCTGACAATCCCACTTCTTCTTTGCCAACCTCTTTCTCTGTATACTCTCCTGTACTTCCTCATTCCACCATGTCTCCTTGTCGTCCTTCCTCTGTCCAGATGTGATACCAAGCACCTTTCTAGCAGTCTCCCTTACTAGCTCTGCTGTAGTTACCCAGCTATTTCATAACTCTTCACTGCCACCCAGTGCCTGCCTTAACTCATCCTTGAACTCCACCTCACAATTACCCTTTTTCAGTTTCCACCACTTGATCCTTGGTGCTGCCCTCACACTCCTCCTTCTTTACTTGATAACCAACGTCATCCTACAAACCACTATCCTATGCTGCCTAACTACACTTTCTCCGGTCACCACTTTACAGTCTCCAATCTCCTTCAAACTGGCACTCCTACATAAGATATAATCCACCTGTGTGCATCTTCCTCCACTCTTGTATGTCACCCTATGCTCCTCCCTGTTGTTAAAATATGTATTCACCACAGTCATGTCCATCCTTTTCGCAAAATCCACTACCGTCTGACCTTCTGCATTCCTTTGTTTAATACCATACCTACCCATCACTTCCTCATCCCCTCTGTTCCGTTCACCAACATGCCCATTGAAATCTGCTCCAATCACCACTCTCTCACCCATGGGTACAGACATCACCACTTCATCCAATTCACTCCAAAATTTTTCTTTCTCATCCATTGGACACCCAACTTGTGGAGCATACGCACTAACAACTTTCATCAATACACCATCAATTTCCAGCTTCGTAAACATCACTCTATCTGACACTCTTTTCACCCCCAAAACACTCTCAGCATACTGTTCCTTCAGAATAACTCCTACGCCATTTCTTCTCCCATCCACACCATGATAAAACAATTTGAACCCACCTCCGATACACCTAGCCTTACTCCCCTTCCATCTGGTCTCTTGCACACACAATATACCAACCTTCCTTCTGTCCATCATATCAGCTAGCTCTCTGCCTATACCAGTCATACTGCCAACATTCAAAGTTCCGACCCTCATTACCACAGTCCTAGCCTTTCTCCTCTCTTCCTGCCTTCGGCCATGTCTTCCGTCTCTTCTCCTTCTTCGGCCAACAGTAGCCCAATTTCCGCCAGCACCCTGTAGGCTAACGGTACTGGTGGCGGTCATTGTTAACCCGGGCCTCAACCGATCCGGTATAAAATTTTTTCTTGGTGACTGCATGAAATATTTTGGCGAAGTTTTACGCCGGATGCCTTTCTTGACGCAACCCTCCCCATTTATCTGGGCTTAGGACTGGTACAAAGAAATGCACTGGCTTGTGCATCCCTAGTGGCTGGGACCAACACCAAAAGCTGGAAATTTTCTCTTTGTTGAAAATGATTGTGAAACGTCTTGGAGCAGATGCAGAGATTAAATCTCAGCTTCACTGAAACTTGGAAGTAATAGATGCTGCTGAGCTTGTCAAATACCTACTATATTGATGTTGGAGCCAGTGGGATAACCAAGTGTTTATCGTAGTGGACTGGTACGAGTATATTATAAAAGATTCAAACCTATTCTGGCGCACCACTGTAAACTGTATTCATACTTAATCTAATATTTATTAATATGACCAAACAAACACTGCTGTTGAGATATTGACATTTTCTTTGCAACATGGATTACTGACAGATGCACTGCGCTTGCTCAAATGGCTCTCAGTTCTTAATCAACTTTCTTCCCACCTAGTTGTTTTCAGTCACTTTTATACAGTCAAAGTTTAAATCTTCCTGAAATATTATTGGCATATCGGTGGCTTTACTGTGGGCCACTCTAGTTTCTCTGCCTTAATTGCTGAGAATATTGTTTCTCAGAAGACTAGGGTATACTGTTGTGACAAGATAGCCATTTCTTTTTGCACTAGCCATTTCCCTTTGTTAGATCCATTCTGTCAGTTGAGTCTTTGTATGTATTTAGCTTATTATGCTATTTCTCTTATCATAGCC
This sequence comes from Protopterus annectens, assembly GCF_019279795.1. NCBI lineage: Eukaryota > Metazoa > Chordata > Ceratodontiformes > Protopteridae > Protopterus > Protopterus annectens. Next base: position 19,835,629 of record NC_056738.1, on the reverse strand, counting down.
CACAGCATAACTTGTTGTCCTGCAAGCACATTTTTTTGCAGGGCTAATCACACTTTTTTGCTGCATATTTCTTTCTGCATACTTTGCTGGCTTTGTATCACATACTATGTCTAAAATTATCATGCTGTTATTGTGAGGGAAGACAATTTTACTTTTATGCAGTATCTACCGAGCCCTTCCTTTTACAGCACAGTGTAACTCACCCTGTGTTCCAGATGGGGCTGTTACAGCAACATAGTTTCAGTCTATAACACCAAACACCTCAGGAAAGAGTGCCATTCCTTAGTAGGCATACATGATACTGGCTGTATCCGTGATGACACTGAGAATGAGTATATCAATGACCTAATGCAGTATATCCTCAAGGGAGAAGCATGCGAGATAACTGTTCTGTCTCCATTCTGTCTTTGAAAGATCCCCATAGCAACTCTAGTGATGATTTTGCATATGTTGGTATCCATAGGAAGCTATACTGTACCCTGGTTCCTGTTTGTGGACCATAGAAGCTCACCAAAGCTTTTATTATTCCGTTTTTTCTAAACTTATCTGGTAATTTGTGTTCAGCAAAAGTCAGGTAAGTTATTCTTGGCTTATGTCTTCTTTTCTTATACCACTGAGTGAGGCTTCGCATACAGAGTTTAAGCAACCAAAACATCAACACAAACCAAGAAGTAGTCTAGCTTGCAGTAAAATGAAACATCTTTGCAGATTACAAAGTGGATAGAAAAGGTGTAGATTCACTTTTAATAACCCATCTGTACTCGACACAGATGAGCATCAAAAAGTGACAATGAAAAGCAAATGGCAGGGAAAAGCAATTCCTTTGCTTAGGAAATTTGAGTTTTTTTTCATTTATTTGTCATTTACAACTCCTTATTCCCTTATTTGTATAAGATTTTCTCAGTCATCTAATTGTACAGCTTTGGTGCAGCTTTTATCTCTGAATCTCACTTTACATTCGCACTGCCAAATATCCATTGTACTTAATGGTAACGACTATGTATACCACACTAAAACTTTTCTGTCTAAAACTGTGTATGCTGGGACTTAACAGCAGTCATGAAAAATTAGCATTTCTTACAGTTATGGAACTTTTCTCCTTCCGACACTAGTGCAAATCTGTAATGCCTATCTGGACTTGTATGGTAATCAGAATAAGTAAAGGTTAAGTGGTGACAAAGTAAAATGGATGTAAAGAATATATTACTTTCTTAGTCAGTAAGGATAATGTTTTTCAGATTGGCAGATTTCAGCAGATTTCTAAGCCTTGTCAAGAAACAAAGCAGCCAGCAGGAAAAGTGGTTAAGGTGGGACTATCAACCGTGTGCATTAATTCAGTTCAATTCATTTCAACTTTATTGTCATATGTACTAGAGACAGCGTCACAAGGTACAGTGCAATTCATTCTGTAAATCCTCTAGCAGTATATAAAAACGACAATTAACAAGAAGTAGTAATACAAGACAACAAATAGACAATAATATGAATACCGATATCAGTAAATGTATATAACTGTGTAAAAGAGCCCATTTGTGCAAAACAAGCTGGTTCCCTCCAGATGTGTGCCATCCTACAATACTGGAGGGAGAGGTAGAATGTGAGTTTTATTTAACAATCTAATAGCTTGAGGTATAAAACTGTCTTTCAGCTTGGTTGTTCTGGCTGCCATGGTTTTATAATCCCTCCCTGATGGTAGCAGCATAAACAGTTTGTGTTATGGGTGGGTAGTGTCCATGATAATGTTTTGAGCCCTCCTAAAAACACTCTCGGTGTAGATATACTCCAGTGCAGGTAATGTTAAACCAATGATGTTTTGCGCAGTTTTTATTACTCGCTGCAGAGCTTTGCTATCCCATATTGTACTATTCCTGAACCATACTGTAACAACGAGGGAGAAAATGCTGTCAGTTGTACATCTGTGGAAGTTGTTGAGGATGGTGTTGGGCATGCCAAACTTCCTCAGCTTTCTCAGAAAATAAGGTTGCTGCTGGCTTTACTCTACCAGGTCTGTGATCTTTAATTTCTCTAAGTCTTTTGGGTTTCTAATACCATGACGTGAATGGACCCCATTCCTAAGTCAAAGTACAATTAAAATTCATGAAATTAGTATTGTTTCACTCTTTGATGTTAGCCAAAAGTGCTCTTCACAGCACCCGCAATGTGCCCAGTAATGACTCCTGCAATTCGTATAGTGTTACATGAATTGGTAACATATCTAAATACGATTGTAAATTATTTTTTTATAAGACCAGTTGCTCCTACTACTATTGGAGCTGTCTGGGTATCTTTCTTCCAAATGGCTGACATTTCTGCCTGCAGATCAAGGTATTTTATGACTTTGTGTCTCTCTGTACGCAAGAGACAGTAGTCACTAGGTGTGGCGATATCAGTGCTACTTTTGTCTTCTTTTCTTGGACCACTATATCCAGTTTTCTAGCATCTGTCTTTTGAACTGTTGGTATTGGGTGATCCCATGTGATATAAACTTAATTTTCTATGATTCTTTGTGGCTCATGTTTCCAGTGTTTTTCAGCCACTTAGATACCATAATATTTGCACAATCTCCAGTGTAACAGTCTCGCCACATTATTATGCCTTTCAGTGTACAGTCCCTCTGCCATTAGTGCGTCGCAGCCAGCAACAAGGTGTGTGACTGTTTCCAATTCGGTTTTACAAAACCTACATGTCTGTTTCTCCCACATGTTCAATGGACTTTGTAAATCAGTGTGTACGCAGACCCTATCTTGGGCTGCCAGTATTAACCTTTCATTTCTTGATGTAAATTCAACTCTCCTTAACCATTCTTGTGTTTGTTCTTGATCAACATGAGGCTCTTCCAGAAGTTTTTTATACTTGCAAGTCTGTTTTTTCCACATTTCTTGCCTTCTCATCTGGTCCTTCACCTTATATTCTTTCTTTCGTTTTTTAGCACATTCAGTTGCTGCATGGTTTTTATCTACTTCTGGTTTGATTTCCATTCCTGCTTGACGTCAGTATGATTCTGCTAAATTAAGCAGAGATGTCATCTTAGTTTTATTCTCCTGATGTTTCAAAACTTTCACTACATTTGGATCCTGTGAGGTCATCAGATATGTGTGGAGTCCCACAATTGCAGATCTGTACGTGTAATCAATTTCAAGGAGGCCCATCACCCCTTTGGAATGGGGAATATATAATCTTGGTATATACTAATTTTTATAAATCATTTGGTGAGCATGAAGCATTCTTGTTTTAATATACAATCTTTCCAACACTTTTTGGGTCTGTTCAGTCATTCCAAAACCATAAGTTAGGACAGGAAGAGCAAATTGATTTATGGCTTGGATCTTGTTCCTAGATGTCAGTGCTGTTTTCAGGATTAATTTAAGTCTTCTAAAGTACTCTTTACTGAGCTTTATTTACATTTGTTCATGTTTTGTTGTTGATCCTTCATCATTTCCCAAGTATTTATACACTCCCTCTTGCTCAAGTTCTTTTATATCACATTCTTGTCCCAAACTGATGTTTTCCTGGTGCTGTAGTTTTCCTTTTTTAAAGGTTGCTTTTGCACATTTACTAAGACCTAGTAACACTCCAATATCATCTGAAAAACTTTTGACAACCTGCAGCTGTGCTTTCAGTTCCACGTCTGATGAGCTATACAGTTTTAATTCATTGACAAAGAGAAGATGGGAAGTCATTAGACTTCGTTATTTTCTAGAAGCCAAATTGTAGCCATGGCCTAGGCTGTTAAGTAAACAGCTTAATGGATTAATGGCAAGGCAGAATAGCAACAGTAACAGAGAGTCACCCTGGAGTATCCCCCTTTGGACTTTTATCCCTGGGATAATAATCTGTCATTTATCGTGGCTTAATTGCAAAGTGGTCTGCCACTGTGTCATGGTTACTGTAATGTATTCAATCAGTGTAGGGTGTATCTTGCACATTTTTAAGCACTCTTTTATCCATGAATGTGGGATACTATAAAATGCTTGAAAGACTGCCAAAAAAAGATGAAGTAGATACATTTTGGAGAAGTATCTATGAAGATCCTATGGAATCTGTGATGTTATGAGTCCAGGTATGGTCAGAGATGTTAAAACCAAGGAATTTCAATGTAGCCACTCTTTCCACCTCAGACTCACCAGTATATAATGGTAAGCACTGCCCTCTATTCCTCTCTGCATCAATGATTGTCTTTTGCATTTTTCTGGTATTAAGAGGGAGATTACTGTTGCAAGACCACTTCACAAGGTTCGCAACTTCCCTCCTATATGCTGACTCAACACCCCCGGAAAATAGGACCAGTGACTGGTTTTATCATCCACAGATTTCACAATACTAGTGTCATTTTGAGAAGGGGCGGCCACGGTGGTGCAGCGGTTAGCTTTCCTGCCTCACAGCAAGAAGTTCTCCAATTCGATCTTCGGCTAGGGTGCCTTTTGTGTGGAGTCTGTGTGTCCTCCCTGTGGTCGCGTGGGTTTCCTCCGGGTTCTCCGATTTCCTCCCACATCCCAAAGACATGCTGTATGTGGATTGGACACTCTAAACTGGCCCTAGGCATGCGTGCATGTGTGCGCCTTCTGTCTAAGGTTGTGCGCTGCACTGACAACTCAACACCGTAAAACTCCACTGCCAATCATGAGCGGACAGGTGATCCCTAACTGGGAAAAGCTGAAAGAAGAAGAAGAAGCCCAGACCCAGCCATTATTTCTCTGGTAAACCTATCCTCTGTTAAACATTTTATTAATGTCAGTACCTCTCCTTCTAACAAGGATGGGAACTCTTTTGATATGTATTCTTCTGCAGCTGTCCGGCCCAGAGATTTCTGATTTGGCTTTGGCCCCAGAGATGTTGGCATGAAGCCTGACCTTGTCTTCAAGAGTTTTAGTCCTGTGTATTTCTCTGAATGAGTCAGTGCATAAAGGAACTGCTAATAGCTCTTTAGTGCCTACTAACCCAGAGGTACCTATCCTGCACTTGGATGCCATCAGGTTGAAGACCTTAAGTATATCATCTTCAAAACTCCCTCAGGACCAGAGGAGCACCAGGCCAGCTCTGGTGAGACCCACAGGTCACTGTTTCCACAGGAATTCTGATAGAGACTCCCATTATAGCTTCCTGTTAAAGAGGGCATGCAGCAGGAAGCTCTTGGACTTCCCCTCAGGGTATGGCACTTCAGATTCAGATCTGGATAAAAGGGAGGGTTCCTCAAAATCGCCTCCAGAGGATTCTTCCTTTAATGAGGTCCTGGAAGTGATCGGCAAAGGAGATCTTGATCAGTGAATCCCCACTTCTCCCAAGGAGCAGATCTTGCAAAAGGCTTACTACTGCTTTCCCTCAGCAGCATGGGTAGAGCCTCCTGCATATAAAGTTGTGGACATGTTCTGTGGCAGGTATTGGAAAGAGTTAGACATAGCAGAGCCCATTTCTAGAAAACCAGACAGAATGCTCCATACTCCCAAAGACTTTTGGAGCCAAGGGCCTCTTGGTTATTCTATTGTGGTAGTTGTGGCTGTGAAGAATGATGCTCTACAGGATGCATGCTCAAGCCATCCAGCCTCCCTGCAAAGACAAGAGGTTGATGGATAGCCTTGGTAAGCGGGTACATGCAGATGGTGAGTTTGCAGTAAGTGCTCAAAACTACTTCTCATGTATGTTTCATTTTCAGAGAGAGCGCAAACAAAAAGCAGACAAAAATATGAAACAACTGCCAGCTGGAGTGCTACATTCTCAACTGTTGCACCCAGGTGGCCACCGTGAAGATTTTTCTGATCGCTTCAAAGCAGCTTTTGCAATGTCCACCTTCTATGGCAGTTCTCTGGGCAACAAGGTAAAGGCATACTGCTAGCAGGAAGTTGAATCACTGCAGTTGGGGGTCAGGTTCATTGTCCCACAAAGGACCTTTCAGTAAAACCAGAAAGTGGCCAGTAATTTGTGGTTTCTCGGACCTCATCAGTCCCATCACAGATAGCAGGATTGGTTTTCCTTTGGCAGAGGGGCATTTTTCTCTGGATGCCACCCTAGAGGGAGAGGTGGTCCTAGTAACCAAGAAGTAGGGGGATCCTTTCAAGACCTCCTTCCTTTTGACCCATGAAGGGTTGCCCAGCTGTTCCCTACAGAGGCATTCAGATGATGTCTGTACTTGCACTCTTGCATGGATGTTCATCACAATGGACACATGGATAGACTGAACAGTGTCCAGAGGCTACTTTCCAGCTAACCACCACTACCACCCTGGTGAAAGGAAGCAGCATTAAGAAAGGTTCAGTTCCTCCTCCTAAAGAGAGCAGTCTAAAAGATCCGACCAGATCAGATTTTATTTGGTACCTAAGAAGTTCCAGGATCTCAGCCTTGTCTTGTTCTGAGTCTGCTCAATAGATTTGTATAGGAAGAGAATTTACAAATGGTCATGGTGCTGCAGTCTGTCCTGGTATGCTTCCAGGCTGGGGACTTATTGTGTTCTCTGGAATTTCAGTATCCTTACCTACGTATAAAACATGTGAAAGCATCGAAAAGGTCCCTCTACTTCTAGGTATGAGCCAACCAGTGTCAGATCAGGGCCTTTCTATTTGGTCTCACCACAGCCCCTGGGTGTTCACTAAATATATAACCCCAGTGGCTGCTCACATGTAACTTTTAGGGATATGTGTCTTTCTATATGTAGATATATGGCTTCTTGTAGCTGTATGAGTGGATCAGCTGGTTATAATGAGAGACCATTACCTCCAGCCTTTGGAGAGTAATAGTGAATGTGGCTAAATCCAAACTAGAACCCCCACAAGGCCATATTTTCATTGGCTATCTTGATACCTGCAGACATATGGCAGTCCATCCACAGGTGGCTTTCCTCCTGCAGCAAGTTCAGCCTTAAGCAGTTGATGTTCTAAATGTTTTAAGTGCCATTATGGTGTTAATTTAGATGGTTCCCAGTGCTCGACTTAGTATGGGGATCCTGCAGTAGGCTCTCCATATTCATTGAGATCAGTCATCTTACCAGTTACAACACAAGGTCAGATTGTCTCAAAAGGTCAAGAGGAGCTGAACCTGATGGTGAAATCTAGTCAAACTTTGCAGAGGATCCCTCTTTCTAAACTCATACCACTTGCAATAGTCACAAAAAAATGCATTTGCCCTTGGATGTGGGTGGGACATTGTGTTGGTAAGATGATTCAAGGTTTGTGGACTATGCAAGAGGCACCCCATGGGCATCAGTGTACTCAAAATGAGAGCTATTCTCCTAGAGTTGTTGGCATTTCAGTTTTAGCTCCCTCCGGATACAGTCTACATAAAATCAGACAACTTGGCAGTTGTGATACATTAACAAACAAGGAGGAACCAGATCTTACCCCTTGTTAAGAGAAGCACTTAGAGTATGTGAATGGGTTCTAACATTACAGCGTTTTCTGATAGCAATGCAGATACCCGAGTCTTTCATTGTGTTTGCAGACAAGCTCAACAGGCATATACTGCTTCCCCATGAGGAATCCCTGGACATCAGTGTAGCATGCAGTATATTCAGGAAGTGGGGGACACATTGCTGTGATATTTTTGCTTCAGCATTCAGCACATAAGGCTCTTAGTTCTTCAGCATAGATCCCATGGAGGGACAGTCACCCAGGGCTCACTCTCACACAGTTGGCTCCCAGGTTACCTGTGCTATCCACCTCTGCCCCTTGCACTAGGACTATTACAGAAAGCCAAAGACTCCAGAACTTATTATCATAGCCTCCTGTTGACCTCACCAGACTTGGTTCCCCTTCCCTTTTGTGGCCTCACTTGAATAAGACAGTTAGTCTGATAACTCACCCATCTGGGCAGCCCCACCCTAGACATTCAGTCCTTTCATTTAACCACCTGGTTTCTTCAGTTCCAGTAATGGCCAGGAACTCTCAGCCACCAACAGACTTAAAGTAATTACAGCTTACTTTAAACTAGAAATTAGATTAAGCTTTCAGATGAGCCATTTTCCCCCATTTCTGCAAGACTGAATAAAATGTTAGCATTTATGGCTCATTTCCATAAGAACAGAGCTAGTTACCCCTCAGTTAAAGTAAACTTGGCAGCAATTTCCTGCTTTCCTGAAGGATTTCCAAGCATTTCATTAGCAGCTAAATTTTCTTGCAAACTCTTTCTCAAAGGAAGGAATTTTTCTTTCAAGGCCTCCATTGTCCAAACCAGCACTGGCTTGGGATCTTAATTTTGTGCTGGAATGTTTGACTAGATCCCCTTTTGAACTGGCAGCTTCAGTGGATCTGTTGTCATAGAAGACTGCCTTTTTAGTAGGGATTATTTCAGCTAGATGAGTGTTGGAGCTTCAGGCTCTTGTGTTCTGCATATCCCATCCAGGGCCGGCCTTAGGTGAACTGGTGCCCTAGGCAAAAGGTCTCCACAGTCCCCCCCCAACATCACTCAGTGCCCCCATCCTGGTCTACCTACACTATCCAGATGACTGGGAAAGTGCCCTAGTGGCCGCCTAGTTGGCCTATGCCTAAGGTCGGCTATGATCCCATCATCATGTTTTATACTGATTAATATCAGGATGAAACCTTCCTTCATGTGTAAGAGTCTAATTTGAAACAAGGTGTCTACCTGCCTGTGTTCTTTCCCAAGTCCTTCAATAAGGAGTATATTTGCTTCATTGCCTAGATGTTTGCAGACAACACACAAAGGTGAAAGTACAGTTGTGTAAGATCTTAGCATTACAGTAGATGTTCTTCTCTTCACTGTTACAGTATCCTTTACAATTGGGTGAGAGCAAAATCTTAGGAAGAAGAGAGGGAGGAGGATGGACAAGCAGAGCTCTCCAGGAACCCATGGAGAAAGTCGCTAGCAAAAGCAGCTTTAGCTCTGGACACATCCAACTTATAGTGCTTGGTAAATATATGCACAGAAGACCAGGTAGCTGCCTCAGAAACAGAGTTTGTATCCAAATCTTTGGGAAAAAAAAAAACACCAGAAGAAGGCAGAGCCCTAGTAGAATGAACCTTAACAGAAGATGGGCTCTGTCATGGAAGGTATAACAGAAAGAAATGGCTTTAGAAATCCAAGAAGAAATAGTTTGCTTGGAAACAGCCAAAGCTAAGGAACTAGGATGAAAGGAAACAAAGAGCTGCTCAGATTTACGAAGTGTCTTATTCTTACCCAAATAAAATCGGAGTCGTCAAAGCACATCCAAAGTATGCAGCAGCACCTCACTAGCAGATTGTAGAGAAGGGGGGAAAAGTGGGCAAATGAATAGACTGATTAAGAGACTACCCATTCACCACCTTGGGCATAAAAGGATTAGTATGAATGGGCACCCTGTCCTTATGGAAAACAAAAAGAGGACAAGACATAAGGGCTTTGAAGCTCAGACACCCATCTGGCAGAAGTAAGGGCTAACAAAAGTACAGTCATTCCAATAATAATGTTGTAAGAAAGACGAAGCTGCAGGCTGAAAAGGAGCATGGATCAGTTTTTCTAAAATAAAATTAATATCCCAGGGAGAAAGGGCAGGCTTCCTGGGAGGCCTGATATGAAGATTGCCTTTAAGAAACCATTTAGCCTCAAATCTAGAAGCTGAAGGAGGTGATAAAGGCAGAATAGCAGAGTGCACTGATAAGTGGGCCTTAACAGAAGAATAAGCCATCCCAGCATTGAGAATTTCACACAGATAAGGCAGAACCAAAGGAACATCGATAGAAAGAGGATCTAGGTTAAAAGAAAGACACCAAACAGAAAACCTATTCCATTTGGATAAATAGGATTTCCTAGTAGTGGGCTTACTGGCCTCCTGCAGAACCATAAGCACGTCCTCAGAAAAAAGATGTCTGTGTGGAATCAAAATCCTAACATCCACAGTGTCAGTTGAAGAGTGGACAGGTAAGGATGGATGAGAGATCCCTTGTCTTGTGTGAGTAGATCCACCCTGTGATGTAACTTGTGAGGCTTGCCCTTGGCTAAATGCAGAAAAAGAGGGAACCATGACTGTCTAGGCCAAATGGAGTCACCAGCACGATTTTGGGAGTATCCTGTTTTATTTTGAACAGAACTTTTGGAATGAGGGGAAGGGGAGTAAAGGCATATAAAGAAACATCCCCTTCCAAGAAAAAGAGAGGGTGTCAACCTTCCACACCAGAGGAAGTGAGACTCTGGCAAAAAAAAAAAAAAAAGACAAAGTCTATTTAGAGGGGAGACAAATAGATCTACTTGAGGAGTACTCCACTGGTGGACAATGTCCAGAAACACATCCCTTTGAAGCATCCACTCTTGGGATTGTGTTATGGACATGCTCAGAGAGTCTGCCACAGTGTTGGGACCTGAAGGAAAATAAACTGCCTGAAGAGTCATATGGTACTGGACAGCTAGTTCCCACTCTAGAAGAGCCAACTGGAAAGGAGGTATGATCTTGTTCGCCATTTATTTTTGATATATCATATCACTATAATGTTGTCTGTAAACACCTTGAGTGGCCCCGGGGGAGAATAGAGGGTGAAAAGCTTGAAGAGCCAGCAGACGATCTCTATCTCTTTGAAAATTATGTGGTCTTTTCTTTGTTGAGGCGGCTAAGGACCCTGCACCTTTAGAGAGCCAAAGGATCCACCCCATCCCACATCTGAAGAATCTTTGAACAGCTCCTGATAGGGAAGAGGGAGTTGAAAACAGAGCAATTGATTGAGAGTCAACTGATGAATCCACCACTGAATTTCTAGCTTGAGGATTGGAAGAAGAGGAACTAAGAAGTCCAGGGGATGAGAGTACTGAAGCCAAACTGATTTTAGAAACCACTGATGCTTTCTCATGTGAAGTTTGGAAAAAGGAAGGGTAGGAATTGTGGAGGCCATAAAACCTAGAGCTCTCAAATTCCCTTGCTGTGATTAAGGCTAGAGAAAGATGGGATTGAAAGAAAGAAGGGAGAGTCAAGACAATGGGAGGAGGCAGGGATGGCAACATTGGAATAGTCTGAATCCTATAAGTTCATGATTCTGTGAAGGAGTCGGAAAGGAGTTTTGGAAATTTACAGTGAACCCTAGGCTTTGTATGAGGGAAATGGCAAAATGAAGATGCTGCAGTGGAAACTCTGGAGAGTATGCCTGAAGCAGAAGATCTAAGTAGTGTAAGACTTCTGTCCCCTTTAGCTTGCAAAAAGCTATCTTAGGAGTGAGACATATAGTGATTGGGGTAACAGAAAGACCAAGGCAAAGCAATGAACTGAAAATGCCAGGAAGCAACAGAAAAACTTAAAAACTTCCTGAAAAGGGGATGGATAGGAATGTTGAGATAAGCATCCTTGAGGTCCAGAGACGCTAGAAAAGCCTGAGGAAGCAGTAGAGGGAGCAAAGTCTGAAGGGACAACATCTGAAAGGAAGGGACCTTCAGAAAGGTGCTCAAATATAAGAGGCCTAGAAATGGGTCTCTAGGTGCCTTCTGTCCTGGGAACAAAACCATTCTGGAGTAGAACCCCTTTCCACTTTGAGAAATTGTAACTTCTTGAATAGTTCCCTGAATCAAAAGATCGTGAAGCACCCCTGGAAAGAAAGCCAACTCTTCTGAGAGAGCTGAGGATTGCCTCTGAACAGGGGAAGAGATTTTCAGACCATGTAATACACTAGGTGGATAATGGAAAGAACCCAGGAATCCTAAGAAATCTTTAACCAAACTGGAAGAGAGAGGGAAAGATGAAGAGAAAGAGCAATGTGTCTGAGAACAGAATAGTCAGATAGCATCTGGTTTGTCAGGAAAAGGAGATTTCTGGGTCAGAGGAGTCTGGGTAGCTTTAGCAGGAGCAGCCCTTTTACCCCTTTCTTGCCTTTGGGAGGAGAGCAAGACTGTCTGCAAACAAAGGCCGGCTTGTTAGGGTAATTTCTTTCAAAATTAAGCACAGGAGAGAAAAAAAATCATGTTTAACTTCCTGCAAACCTTGCCGTTATCGTGAAGAGACTTAAACAAATCAGCAGCAGCTTCCCAAGTAAGTGTTTGCTATTCAGAGGAGCATCCATCAACTTAGCCTTAATATCAGGTAAAGGTTGAAGCCGAAGCCAGGAATATTTCCTCATAACTGATCCAAAAGCAGCAGCTCTGGAAGAAGCAACTTCTGCATCATAACTGCACTTATTAAAATGGAGAGCCACCTGAGAAGAAGTCCCCAACAAGGAGAGAGGAGCAGTCTTCCTTTGAGAATCAGGAGGGTCAGAAGTAATCTGACAGGCCTGAGAAAAGAGCCAGAATATGGGTCTGGTAAGTGACAGCCCTGAAGGCCAAGGTCGCAGAGGTATAAACCTTGCCTAGCCTTTCCAAAGTCCTACTGTCTTTCTCAGAAGGAAGAAGCTCTGTAGAAGGCAGTAACTGAGATGTCTTGCCAGATGCCATAGACACCACAAAGGGGTCATCTGAAGGCCATCCATAAAGGAATTTTCAATCCTCAGACAGTAGAAAAGGCATCCAACAAGGCATCCAAAACAGGAGGGACAGCAGAAGGTCTGGGAGAGTAAATTTGCAGAAGTTTGTAATACATCATCTGCACCTCAGAAACCCGAGCACAATCCCATTTTAAAAATTCCATCATCATGAAAATTGTGTCCCCAAAGGAAATCTCCTCAAAAGGAGTGTTAGGACTAGTAGACTCCTCTTCCTCAGAACCCTAGTCTAAAGCGAAAGGAATCCGGGATGAGTAAGCAAGGGATTCCTCAACTCAATCCATCTCTTCCTCAGAGAAATCTTTTTCCTTATGCCTTTTAAGAGGAGTTGAGGACCAAGGTGGAACAGGAACTCCTTGAGGTTTCAAAGCCAAAAGAGCATTAAACAAACCTTGATTGAAATTTTGCCATTCACTCTGAGGGTCCTTAGGAGTAGGAGAAATATGCTTTGTTTTTTGTTTTTTTCAAAGGGACATCTGCCCTGTAAAGCTTAGAAGTTTCAGATGCTGGATGACATTCCACAGCCATAGTTGGAACTTCCTCTCTAACCAAAATCTGAGGAACCACCCCTAAGCCTTTCAGTAATAATCAGCCATGGTTCCCCCTGAACATCTGAAGCGGATGTCTGCGAGGCCTCCAGGGACATGTGTGAGAATGGCTGCATGCTAGCAGGAGCCAGGCAATCTCTCAGACTTTCACTAGCATCGGGAGAGATGTCCAGTGGATGTGGTAGACTGAGATTTCTTGGCTGCCTTCTTCACGGATAGCTGACCTTCAATGCAGGAAGTTCCCTCTATAGTGTCTTTTGCTAAAAGTTTAAGGTGCTCCCTAAAAAGGCTAAAGAGGAACGCTGGCTGTGAAGAGTTTTTGGGACGAAAACTTGACAAATGGAACAGGACGTATGGTCATGGGAAACACCAAGACAAAATAAGCACTGCTTGTGATGGCCTTTATGGGAAATCTCTCTCCCATACTGGCTTTTACCCTTTTGGGATGACATGAAACCCCACCAGCAATAAACAAACAGGAAAAAAGATTAAAAAAAAAATAATAATAATGGGGGACTTATCTGTAACAGCTTGAACAAGCAATGAAGCGGGCGTTCACACTGAAGATCAAACGTTCTAAGGATGGTACATCTGGACATCACCTTTATTCTCTGCACTATATGCGGTGGAGCATACATGTGATACACAGTGTACCTTAAAGCAGCCTAAAGGCTTTGGTATACTGGCCATACATCAGGCCGCCCTTGGCAGGGGATCCATATTGTAAAGTGTACTGCAACAGTGAAATGGAAGGACTTCAACTATTTGTCAGATTTCATGCTTCCTCAGGGTCTAAGCAAGGCAGTCTTGATCTGGAGATTGCAGTATGAGCAGGCAGTTTTGGGTAGGGAAGAGCACAAGCTGTTTGGAGTCTGTTGCCTTCAGCACAGTGCGCCAAAGGCCCCAGTCCTATAGATCCAGCATCTAGACAGACTAGAAAAATCTAACTCTGTATAACTTGCATATTTTTAGCCTTCCTTTTCCAAGTTTCTCAAGGGGTTTAATGCTGCCTCTGTAAAGTTTTACAGAACAAAATAAGCAGACACAGCAAGCTGCTTGTAAGCAGATTTTTAAAACCAATGGCAGGGAGACTCCATTCAGAGAAGAGGAACCACCCAGAATAAATGACTGTATAACAAACCTGAATTTACTAAATTCAGAATAAACCCCCTTCCCATCCTGTCAAGTCTTTAATCTTTCCCAAAGTTCTGAACATCATTTCTCTGGTGGTAACAGATGGTTTTAGACTAATTTTTAAACCAGTTTGTGTCAGTTTCAAAGTTTAAAATCCTCTCTCTGTACAACCTGTCACTTTTGTGTGTAGGACACGAATAGTGCGTCTTCGTGGGTTCTGTTCAAGCAGCTTTATTTTATACAAACACATTACTATTGATGACTATTGACTTATACAAGCTAACAACTGTGATCATGCATGCTCCCTCTCTCTCTGGCTGCTCTTTCAAAGTGGCACTAGGGGTTTGCACATATGTGAAATATATACATGCACGTACAGTCTTGCATGCTTCTTAAAGCTATAGCACCCACTTTACACTATGGTCTACATCCTCCCTCTTTGAGAAATAGATCAAGCAATTGTTATGAGATTATTCGGCGTGCAGAAATTACAGGTAATCTTTAGTCATGCATTATACAATACTAAATATACAGGTATGTACAATCAAGTCCAATTTGCTGTATACTTCACACTAGGCTTAGATACTCATCCATATTGTGTGACCTAAAACTGGGTATTAGATTTAGCAACTGGAACAGTTTCTGTAAAATGGCTGATTTGCGGAATATTTGAATAATTTTCTGGAATGGAGTCAGAATTTTGAACACATTCTGGTCTGGAAACATTGTCTAACTCGCTCTTCGATTTAGAGTCTGCATCACAGAAACAATGTTGTGATTGCAATGATGATGATGATTCTAGTACAGGAAGAAGATGTCTGTGGTTTCTGCTATACTCTACCTTCGGAGTTTATCAAGTAAGATCTCGGCTTTGCACAGATGCCTGTAATCTGTCCTATTCGATCAAATCCTTTTGCTGTCGAAATTCTTACCATCTCTCCTTCGCTCAGTAGATGAAGTAATCTACTAGATCTGTCATAACTAGATTAATGGATATTTCGCTTAAACAATTGAGCCTTGATGGTTTTAATGTTCTTTGGTTTAGGCTGCAGCAAACTTCAAGAAATGGCTAGCGTAGTTCTAGTTTGCCTGTAATGAGCAGGTGAGCCAAGAATATCATCACGGGGTATGTTTCTGAGATTAAGAAAATTCAAGAATACATCAGCATTGTCTCACTTTGACCTTTCAAGCAATTGCTTTGCACTCTGCACTGCACGTTCAGCTAGACCATTGGACTGAGGATATTCAGGACTACTGGTGACATACAAAGTCCCATTCTTTTTCAAAATTTCTGAAACAACTGGCTAGTAAATTGAGTACCATTGTCAGAAAAAAGTTTGTGTGGACTACCATGAAATGAGAAATGACATTTTAACTTAGTAATAACAGCAGTTGAGGTTAGGTAAGGTAGTAGATCAATCTCAAATCAGTTCAAATAAGAGTCTACCAGAACTAAGTAGTGTTGATTGTTCCACTCAAAAATATCAGTTGCTACAGTAGAACAAGGTAATTCAGGAACTGGGCTTAGCTGAAGTGGTTCTCTTTGCAGATGTGATGTAGTACTATTGCATACTAAACAAGTGGAAAGAACTCTGTCAATGTCTTTTGGTAATGAAGGCCAAAATACTAATTTTCTTGCTCTTCTCTTAGTGGATGTGGATCCTGGGTAACCACGATGCAAAATCTGGATATATCCTTGTAAGGAAGCAGGAACAACAATTTTAGGACCTTTGAAAATAATGCCATCTTATATCAATAATTTGTCTCTGTAAGGAAAATATGTTTGCAGTTTAGGTGATGCACTAGATTGCTTTGATGGCCGTCTGACACTAGTATAGTGACTGGACTTCTGTAAAACTGGATCAGT
Source organism: Protopterus annectens (assembly GCF_019279795.1). Classification (NCBI taxonomy): domain Eukaryota; kingdom Metazoa; phylum Chordata; order Ceratodontiformes; family Protopteridae; genus Protopterus; species Protopterus annectens. The sequence continues at coordinate 19,819,703 of NC_056738.1, read as the reverse complement.
CTGAGTGTGATCTTTTAACTCATCAAGTCTAGTGGTAGAAAAATTACACAATGACATCACATCAAATTCAGAAGTCTCTGCGTTAAGCTGTTCTGTTGTAATCCTGGGTGATCTGGATAAAGTGTCAGCCAGATAGAGCAATTTGCCTTTAGTGTAGACCATTTTGAAATTGTACTTTTGCAATTTGAGCATCATTCTCTGTAATCTCACTGGAGCGGAATGCATAGACTTCTTTAGAATAATAACTAGAGGATGATGATCAGTTTCAGTCTAAATAGCTCGACCATAAATATAATCATTAAACTTGGAGCATGCAAATACTATTGCCAAAAGTTCCTTCTCAATTTGAGCATACTGCATCTCAGTTTAGGTTAGTGTTGTAGAAGCATAGGCTACTGACTGCCCTCTTGAAGTATAACTGTGCCTAGACCAAATTTTGAAGCATCACAGGAAAGAGTAACTGGTAGGTTCACATCATAGTATCTTAATGTAGGTGGGGGTGGCAATTTTCTGCTTAAGGTCTTCAAATGACTTCTGATGTTGTTCCAACCATGACCATGCAACATTTTTGCATATCAGCTCTCTTAAAGTTGCTGTCAACTCACTGACATCTGGTATAAATTTGCCTAAATAGTTGACCATGCCCAGAAAACGCTGTAAAGCTTGTACATTATCTGGTGCTGACATTTCAAGAATAGCTGCTTGTTTGGTCAGGTCTGGTGTCAAGCTTGTACTTGTAAACAAATGACCTACATATGCAACTTCTGGAAATCTGAATTTGCACTTCAGAGGATTGAGCTTCAAGTTTACTTCATGTGCTCTGTCTAGAACCTTCTTGAGGTTTCTGTCATGCTCTGCTTCACCATTGCCTCCAACCAATAGATCATCTACTATTATGGCACAAGGATAACCCGAAAAAATTTGTTGCAGTGCGTGCTGAAAAACTTCACTCCTTAGGAGTCTGTATTTGCCAAAGGGAGTACCAAAAGTGGTTAGAAATGAGGATTTGCAATCTAGCATCACTTGCCAAAACAAACTCTGCATCCAAAACAGAAAATACAGTGGAATTCGGTATTAAAGCTGCAACTTCTTCGACTGTGCACATTGGATGATATGGTCTTTTTAATGCTTTGTTCAAATCTCTTGGACCAGTGCATATTCTGATTTCGTTTGAGCCTTTTTTGTGAGTGGTTGTCATGGATGGCACTCATTCCGTTGGTTCTGTGACTGGACATATCACACCTTGCTGCACCATTTTATCTAACTGAACCTTAACTTTATCTTGTATATTGGAACTACTCTTGCTGGTCTGACTGCTGGAGTGATCTCTGGGTCTAACTTCATGGAATATACAACTGGAAGTCTGCCTGACTTGTCATTGAAAACATCAGCATACTCTGAGAAAATGGCTTCTGAAAAAAACAGAACGCGGATGTACACTTATGTAAGGAACTTCTTTAGCAAAAGAAAGCAGATTCATTCTTAGTGTCTTTGAAACCCAATAAATATTGCACTGGTCTTTGGACTATGTAGAATAACAAGTTGTAACAGTTCTTGGCCAAATAACATGAAAACATCACTGGCCTTAGGTTTGAATCTCTTCACCTTCATAAGCAACAAGTCTCACACCACTGGTTACATTGAGTTGTTCGTTAGTTCTCACTCTAGTAAAAGTGTCTGTTGATGTAACATTACACTTGGACCCAGTGTCTACTTTGAGCTCTGTGGATCTTCCATTAGTCCAGACAGTACAAAACACTTCACTTCTTGTTAATAAGTTCAGCACATTAACTCTTTCACCAAGCAGTGATACATCATCTAAGTAGAAATCTGATGGCTTCGGCTCTGTGTGATCATGTTACTTTTTGTGTGACCTTTCTTTACAACTGTGAGAGGTTTACTTGATTTGCAAAACTTTGGGAAATTTTTTACACTTGTGACATTGCTGACCAAATGCTAAGCACTTCTTTCTTTTAGACGCGTGATACGCACCACAATTGCAACAGTTAACAATAAAGCTAGATTTGGGTTTTGCTGATTCATGTTTGTACTGCACTGAGGTGGTTGGTGTAAACTCCTTTCTTACAACTTTCTGGAAAACCTTGTGGCTTCTTTGGAAACTCTGAAACTGCCATGTATTTAGGCCTGCCCTTGTTTGCCACATGTTGCATACTATCTACATGTGCTCTGGAACCAACTGAAGCCATGCTCTTGTAAGCATACTCGCATGTTTCTCTGTCACCTCATGGATTTGAAAAATCTCTGTGGCCTTGCTCATTGTTAAATCAGTGTCACAAAGTAAAATCTTTATCACAGCAGCACTGTTAATACCACACACGAGCCTTTCTTTTATCAGCTCATCCTTTAAAATCAGCAAACCTACATGTTTTATCTCTGTTTTTCAAGTCAGTTATGTAAACTGCAAATGTTTCCCCTGGTTTCTGATCTCTTATGTAAAGCAAATGCCTCTCTAATGTAATATTTGTCTGGGAGTTGCACATTTCTCTGAACTTGCGCTTCAAACACTCGGGATCTTCCCTTGATTCAGCTTGTACAACAATATGGCAGTTCAATCCTTCTTCATATACTGCTGTTGCATACATAAATGAACATTCTCTTTCTACAGCCTCTCTGACCATGCTAGGTTTAACAAAATGAATGCCCTATGTGTGCATCTCTATCTGCATAATCTGCTTGTATAAAAATATTGTGCTCTTGCTCAAATATTCTCGAAATCTCTGCAATATTCTGATCAAATACAAGTTGTAAGGATTTTTTGAAATCTGTCTGCCATATTAACACATACCAGTGAAGGGTTTTGCAAATAAGCATAAACATGTACACATCCACATATGCCAGAACTAATGCCAGTAATTGTCCAATGCCTTTGTACTCTGAACTTGTACCTTTGTTGGGCTCCTCCGAATTATGCAAATAATCAAACTCTTAGTACTTTCGAATAACTGGACTTTGCAAAATAAACTTCTCGGGCATTTTGGTACTTTTGTAATGTGGTAAGGGCGAAAATGCTAGTCATTTATCATCATCTGCTTAAGTAATTTGCCATAATTTTAAAAAACATTTGAGAAATATACTATGCGACTGAATAACTCAGGAGCATTGTAGTACTCTTGTAATGTCGTCTTTTGCAAGAAACACCTCTTATCAGTGTAAGAAACATGTCATGTAACAGCAGAATGCGAATAAATCGAACATCTGTTGTTTTAAACTCGGTAACTTTTTGAAGTAGTTGCAGTTTGCGAATAACTGCATCCAGTACACTGAAATGTCCCCAGAATGGCGGTACTTAACTAGGCAACTCTTTACAGTACAAGAAGGACTCTGTAATGGTGGCAGTTTGCGAATAGACACACCCAGCACAAGAAACTTTTTGAAATGGCTATACTTTGACTGTATTACAAGAAATAGTTGCACTTTGCATACAATAAACTCTTTGAAATACATGCCCAGTAATAAACACACGCTGCAAGAACTTTTACACATTTTGAGAGACTTTGAATAACTCTAGTTATGCCCTTGATACAATACGAAGTCGTAGTTATGGCCAAACACAGCAGCACTTTGCCAAAACACATATAGTCCCCTTGTTTTATTTTGCTTAATATGCCCTTTTTCTTTTCTTATTGTATTCATTTAAACCCTTTTCATGCCCAATATACTTTTCTTGTGCTTGTTTTACTCTAAACATGTCCAACTTTGCCTTGAACATGCTAATTTTTCTTTACTGTTAATCGTTACATCGAATACTTTAGAACATTTTCTTTAGTTAAAATTTTCGTACTTTCCACTTGCCTGATAATGCGGTTTGTGCCCTTGTAATGCCCCGTTATTGTCTTTTGTAAAAATAGTTTGTGGTGTTTCTCATTACCTTTGATTCTTTCTGGCTATGTTTGTACACTTTTCTCTCGATTTTACCTTCTTTGTCGTCTTTGCACCTCATGGCTCTGAATATTATTCTCTCTCCTAACACTGTTCTAACACCATGTCGCTTTCGTGTGTAGGACATGAATAAAGAATCTTTGTGGGCTTTGTTCAAACAGCTTTATTTTATACAAAGACATCACTATTGATAATTATTGACTTTGACTTAAGTAATTTATATACAAACAACTATGATCATGCATGCTGTGTCTGGCTGCTCCTTCACAATGGCACTAGCAGTTTGCATGTATGCGGAATATATACGTACACATACAGCCTCGCATCCTTCTTAAAGATATAGCACACACTTTACGCTATGATCTACACAACCATTTAACTCTCATTCCCCATTTAAGATTTTGGCGATCCTAGATTTAAATGATGGTTATCACATCCTTAGAACTCCAGATTTCAGATATGTCTCAGAGTTTTCTGTGTCTGAATCATATTATAGGGTCTCTACATTACCCTTTGTGTTATTCACTACCCCAGGTGTTTTTACAAAGTGTACAGCTCCTTTTATAGCCTCTTGCAGACTGCAAGTTATTTACATTTTTCCTTATTTAGATAACTTGCATGTCTTTGCAGAGTATTTTTTTTTTATATAAAGTGTCAAGAATTTCTTACCTAGTTGAGAGATTTTCCTGCACAGACTGGGGTTTCAGGACAACATCCAAAAGTCTTGTTTAACCCCTTTGCACAGAATTGTTTTCCTGTGGTGTCTTCTAGGTACCTCAGTTAAAAGAACTTTTTCTTCCTCAGGAAAAAGTAAATGTTCATTAGCTTTATTCCTGACTTTTTCCACACAAAAAGTCTCAGCAAGGGAATTTCTCAGTATTACTAGGCCTTATGGCTTTTATGATTCACATGATTACTCTAGAACAACTCCACATGAGAAAAAAATCAGTGGTGCCTAAAATCAGTATGGTCCCAGTGTCATCAGCATCCCCTGACCCTCCAAATACCAGTTTTGGGGGTTTTGGGAGGGGAAGTTCTTTGTTGGATAGACATATTTTATCTGAATCCAGGTCTCACATTTTCCCGTCTAGCTCTAGCACCCATGTAACAAAAGAAGCCTTAAACATTGCTTTGGGACAGTGTCTGTGGGAGTAAAAATGCAGGATTTTTTAAACAAAAAACACTGATCCAAACACATAAATGTAAGAGATATAATAAGTAATAAACGCTCTGAACTGTCATCCATGACAGAAATGAAAAATGGGCAATACAGATTGAACATTATCGTGAGCACATAACTTTTTTTTTGTTTGTATAATATTTAAATTGTCATGCATTTTATATTTTTCTAAATATGTGGACAACCAAGTAGTACAGACAGAACTGCTTAGCCTCATATGAAAGCCCTCAGCTGGATGAATACAAAGTTGATGACAGTAAGAGTATATCTTCGGGGGTTGCTGAGTTTACTATAACTTGTTTACAAAACATTACAAACTAAGAAGTTTACTGTGGTTACTGTGAGTTATAAAATCCAGTTTAAGACCAAGAGCCTAAATAATACTGCCATTATTAAAAAACAAATAGTATCTAATGTTTAATTTTTATTCTTCCTCAGTGACTGGGTTACAGATCCAACATCAGATGTGAGTTGGCCACATTCTGAAGACGTTTAGATCTAACTCGCGAGCTCCTCTGTGTGCCAACAATGCCCTAGTCCAACCCCAATTCCCCAGATTTCTTTTGCCGCCATCTCACATGGGTGCAGATCCTCTCTCAGAGCATTTTTCAAATCATCTTTGAGTGTTTTGTAAGTGGTGTTCTCCTTAGAAATCTGTATTTATTTACTTTTAACTTGAAATATTTTACTATAGTTCCTCCCGCTTGGCTTTTGGATTTTCTTTTTTGTTGGCTCTTCTACCTTAATAAGGTAATTTTTTTATGTACCATCACTGGTACTTTTCTTATATTTCTTTCCTCTCTCGCTCTTTCTCTCTTCCTACCCAATTCATCAGGGTATTTTTCACTACCATTAGTAGTCTTTTTCTCACATTAAAAAAAATATATATATATATATATAGATATATATATATATATATAGATATATATATATATATGTATGTATGTTTGGGTCTACTTTGATAGAAAACTCATTTGACTGAAACTCATTTTGTCGAAGCTTCATTTCACTGAAAATTAATTGAGCACAATTCACTGAAACCTCATTTGACTGAAACTCATTTTGTTTAAATAGGTATATGCCCTGTTCCCCACTGTAGTGTGATCCTGGAGTTATATATAGGAAGGGGGGTGGGGGCATAGCCCCCCACATAGTTTGGATATGTACCATCTTCTGGAAAGAGTTATTCATTCGACTTGTAAGTATCTATGTCTATGGTTTACAACATTTAAAATAGATGGCGGGCTATGCCCCTCACACCCCCCAATGTGGGGGCTGTCCCCCACACCCCCCTTACTATATATACTAACTCCAGGATCGCACTACAGTGGGGAACAGGGCATATACCTTTTTAGACTAAATGAGTTTCAGTCAAATGAGTTTTCAGTGATGTGAGCTTTCAATGAATTGTGCTCAGGCAATTCATTTTCAGTGAAATGAGGCTTCGAAATGAGTTTCAGTGAAATGTGTTTTCTATCAAACAAAGTAGACCCATATATATAAACACACACGCACACCACACAAACGTACACACACTCCTTCTCCTAGCTTTCTTTACTCTCTTTTTTTAATAGAACTATGGCTGAGAAGCCTACAGGTTTCACAAAATGCACATCCTGTGTGCACAAAATTCCAAATTCGGATGCCCACAGGGAGTGCATTTATTTAGGAGGTGCTTACCTTATATAAACTACCATTTTAACTGTGTTTAACTCAAGGGTTATTGCAGATAGGAGGAATAAGTTAGTCTGCAAAGGGGTGTTACCTCCTTCCTCTTCTTCCTCCCCCGGAGCTCAAACACTCCAGCAAATCTTCAAGACTCCATCAGATTATAGAAGAAGGTCTGCACCTAAGTCTTTGAAGAATTTATCGTCTCAGAGCCTCCATAGAAAATGCACAGATCATTGGATTCCACTTCATCAGATCCAAAGAGAAAAACTTAGGAGCCTAAAACCTCAGATCCAGTAGTTATTTCAAGCAGTTCTCTTGTTTAACTTATAGGTTCATAGGTAGGTACTAGGCTATCTGCCCAAAGGTATTTGTAAACCTAGCCAGAATGTGTTGGCTTTCGCCGCCCCCTTAGATTAGTTCCCTGTGCCTGTGTCCAGCAGAGCCACTGAAGTGATCCCCGGGGTAAACTTTCTGTTTCCCATGCAGTTGTCAAGGTTTCTTTTGAAGAGTGTTAGTGAGGAACTCTGCCTAATGTAGATTGGAATCTTGTTCCAAAGCATGAGAAGTCTTTGGGACAGGAATCTTATCTCTCCAGCACATCCTATTTATTGTTGTGGTGAGGTTTATTTCCCTAGAGCGTGTGGCTCAAAGGGATAAGGTTTTCTTTAGGTGGAGCATGTCCATCAATTCTGGGTTGGACATGGCATTGTATGTCAGGCAGAGATCATCTCTGAGTAGGCGGTATGCAACCGAGTACAGCTGGAGTTTCTTCAGTCAAGCTGCATAGGGCATCTGTTTGAAGCCGGTGATCCTCTTGGTGAGGTACTTCTGTGGTCTTTCCAGCTGTTGCAGGTGTCTTGTAAGGTACATCCTAAATGGGGCATTGTACTCTATAATGGTCTGATGAGTGATGAGTAGAGGGGCACAGTGACCTCTTTCGATCTGGATGCAAACCCTTTTGTGATTAGGTGGGCCATGTAGATGGATTTTTCTAACCACTTTGGCATTGTGATTATCAAAGGTGAGATTTATTTTTTTTATTTTTTTATTTTACATTTGTTGACTGGGCTAGTCTAACTGGATACATGTCCATTTTCAGTAGAGGCTCGGGGAGAAAAGCTCCACTTTAAACTAAATAAATCAAGACAAACAAAAGTCCATGCAATATATACAGTACATAAACCTGAAGAATTATTTCATCAAATTGAGTTATACAGAACTACAAATATACAGAGTGTGACTACTAAGTTTAATAAGGTAAAATACATTATTATTACCAAGGTAAAGAGATAGATATTCTTGATTAGTATATTGGGTATGAATGTGCCTTTGTAAAGATGTAAAATGGCTATGATAAAGTGTGTAACACTGAGAAGTAAGAGAATTATTGAATGCATGTACATGGGGAAGTAGTTACAGTCATATTGAAAGAAATAGATTGGTTTATATACAAGGTGGAAAGATAAGAGCTCTCTGAAGAAAGCAAGGTTGTTAGGAGCATATTCAGTGCAGGCAGCTTGGGAATACGATACTAAGAAGGGGGTGCAGGATGAAATTGCTAATACTGCAAAGAGAGTTATTGGAAGAGAGTTATAGAATAATGTTATATTGGGGGGGGGGTTAGTCAGGGTTAGTACAAGGACAGAGCCATTGTGTTTTTAGTTGAATCTTTAGATGCTTTTTAAAGAGTGGTAATGATGAGAGAGATGCAAGTTTTGTGGGAAGCTTATTCCAAATTTTCCCTACTGTATTAGAGAAAAGAGAATCACCTGCCTTGTTGTGGGATTTCTGGATGGTAACCAGTAGTTTATTTGCTGAGCGAAGGTTAGTAAGGTTTGTGTAGGGGGAAATGAGGCTACTGAGAATAGGAGTATTACTAGGCTGGTACAGAATTTTATGGGTAATGAAGAGTTGTTGAAATTCTAGCTGGTTATTTAGTTCAAGCCATCCAAGAAGTTTGAGATTTAGGCAGTGATGAGTTCTAAATGAGGACCCAGTAGCAAACCTGGCAATATTGTTATAAGAAGTGGACAATTTGTTTAGGTTGCTTTTGGAAAGATTAGTATAAACTGGTGAGGCATAGAGGAGGGTGGAGATCAGATGGGTCTGGGCAATAGTAGTTCTGGCTTCTGGGGTGAGAAAAGGTTTTATCCTATATAAGGATCCAAGTTTTCTGTTTACAGTTTTAATAGTGGCATTAATATGTGAGTCAAAGTTGAGATTATGGTCAATCAATACACCTAATAGTTTTGTAGTTGGGTCAGGAGCTATGATTGTACCGTCGATGGATATAATAGAAAAATCCATTGGGGTGGATTTAAAAGTTGGAGAAAATAGTAATAGTTTCATTTTTTTTGCATTAAGGAGGAGGCGACGTTGTTGGAACCAGTTTTCTACTTGGTTAAATACTGTTTGGGTGATGGACTGGAGTTCAGATGAGGTGGTTCCTTTACAAATCAAAGTGGAGTCATCTGTGTATTGTATGCTGGTAGGTAGAGGTAAATTAGTAGAAAGGTCATTAATGAATATGGAGAAGAGTAGAGGTCCCGGGATAGAGCCCTGAGGGACACCAAGGGTAATACTACCAAGTAGATTACTATCTACTTGGGTCCCCAAATCCCTTATTACAGCTTCCATATTTAGGGGACTACCAAATATGTGGTAGTTTGTGGGTACTTTTTTTTCCAAAGGGGATGACTCTGCACTTTTTGGTATTTAGCTTGAGGCCATGATTTTGACACCAGGTGTCCGTCTCAGTGAGATCCTTCTGGAGTATGTCTGTGCCAGCCGGAGAGTCAATTATAGCCCCTAGTTTACAATCGTCTGTGAACTTGGTCAGCCATAGTCCTCTTGTGCTTGCCTGTACCTCTGAGAAGTATATGCCGAACAGGAGGGGTCCTAGGACTGAGCCTTGGGGAATGCCACTTGTAACTGGTTTAGTCAGACTTAGCTCCCGCAACTCTCACCACGTGGGTTCTGTCCGTGAGCCAGTTGGTAACCCATCTTGTGACGTAAGGATTTATGTTCAGGCTGGTAAGTTTGTCTATAATACCAGAATGGGGAATGGTGTCGAAGGCCTTTGTGAGGTCTAGGTAGGCTGTGTGTACCACCTTTACCTCATCTGTAGCCTTGGTAACGGTCTCAAAGAAGTCTACCAGGTTTAGGAGGCATGATCTGCCCTTAACAAAGCCGGACTGGGTAGGTTCCAGTGTTTGGAGGTTCCCAGTGTCTCTGTTAATGAGTTCTATGATGATGCGCTCCATAGCCTTGCAGACCAAGCTAGTCAGGCTTATACGGCAACAGTTTCCGGGGTCTGTTTTCTCTCCACCTTTGTGGAGCGGAATAACAGTTGCTGTGCACCACTCTATGGGTATGTAGCTTGTGGAGAGGCTGAGTTTGAACAGTGTATTTAGGTGAGAGGTTAGTTCATCTTTGAGCTTGTGTAGGACGCAGCTTGGGACACTGTCTGGTCCCATTGATGCTGTGTTTTTGACTTTGGAGAGGGCTGTTTTAACCCGAGTGTCTGTGATTTCAGGGACTCTACATTCTTCTGGTATGGTTATGGGCCCTTTTGGGGGTAAGGGGGGGTGAAGTTTGCACTGAACCTGTCTGCCAGGATGTTGGCGATATTGGTCGGTTCAATGTATTTTGTGCCATTCTGCACTAACTCCAAGTAGATATAAGCATTGATACTTAGATTCTTGACATAGCTAAAGAATGCCTTGTGGTTATCTTTGGAGTCCTTGGCAACTTTTCTTTTGAAGCTCGCCTTGGATGATTTTATGAGGGATCATAGTTTCTTGCTGATACTGATCAGGGATGTCTTCCCTTCTTGGGATTTTACTCTTTTCTGTACTAGTTTCCTCCTCCTATTGTATAGCTTGTTTATGGCAGGAGTCCACCAGACTGGTTTCCTTTTCTTGGAGGAATGAGTCTTGGTTTTGCTTGGGATAAGCACGATCCATGCATTCTTGTAGATGCCCGTAGAATGCATTAGTAAAGGATATTGTAGCTTGGACAGCGTTATCCTTTAGCATGGGGGCTTTGAAGCTTTCCACCTTGGTCTTAAGTAAGGTGAAGTTTGCTTTTGAAAAGTTTTTCACGGTGGTTTCCTTCTCTGGGGGTGGGGACGGAATGTGGATATCCAAAGTGATTTGTTTATGGTCAGATCTAACCAGCGAGGGGTTGACCTCCGGTGTGGAGCACTGGTCGCCCATGTTGGTGATGACCAGGTCCAATTTGTCACCTCTGGTGGGAGGGTTTGACCAGCTGAACTAGGGCATTTGAGTTTATAAATTCTAGGAAATGTTGGGCAAGGGAGTTACTACTTGAGTAGTTCTCCCAGTTAATGTTTGGGTAATTGAAATCACCCAATATTAGGGTGTTTGGTAGGACCTTTATGTTTCCAGAAATGTGGATTGGGGGTCCTGGGACATGGTGGGTGATCTGTAGCAAGCTTCAATTTGAATTGCAGTTTTGCTCATTGTTAGTTGCATGTGGATGATCTCTGAAGCATCGTGTTGTGCCACTAACCTGGAGGTGTGGGTATCATTGATGAATATGGATAAGCCCCACCTTTTGTAATTCGGTTCGGGTTCTGTGGCCGAAATGTATGGTATGAGTTGTAGCCTGGTAGTGCTGGGGTGCTCTCTGGAGCCTTAAGCCAGGTTTCTGTTACTGCACATATATCAATTTTCTCCATACTGAGGAGTGCCTCGAGTGCGTGCATTTTGAGGTTTAGACTTCTGGCATTGAGCATTACCCTCAGTTTTTTGTTACTTGTGCTATTTACGGTGGTGAGTTTGTCTTTTGAGCCTTTAGTTTGGCTGTATAATTGCATCTCTCTCATGTATTAGTGTTTGGTGGTAGGAGGAGAGGGTTGTCTGTGTACATGAGGCAGTTGTAACATTGCCTCAAAATTCCCAGATTCACCAGTTGGACTGGGGAGTACACCTGCAACTGCCCTTTGGACATGTCTGGATAGGTACAGTGAACTGTTTTACTGGATGGCTGGTAAGGTCGAATAGAGAGCATTGTTCTTCTGTACAGTACAGGAGGGTCTAGTGATAGGGTTTATAAGTGCTTGCTATGAGTTTTGAGCAAGTGCCGGGCTGAGAAATTAATGGCGTGAGTGCTTAAGTTGAAAGATTGTCTAGTCCTAAGGGAAAAATTGAAGAGGAGACTTTGTGGAGCCAGGAATAGTTATACCCTAGCTAACCAGCGCTGCCTGGCGCGCAAAACCGGGCAAATGCGGTATTTATAGCAGGGAAATGAAAGAGATAGAAATTAGCCCAAAATGGCCAATGAACTACTCATTTCTGGGCTGAAACCACTCCTCCAGGGACAGATAGGCTGCTCACAGGTGAACAGAGAAACTTCCTTCTATCCAAGTAAGGTATGGGCAGAGATTTGTAACACATACCTGAATTCAGCACTAACCTGAAAACTGGACTATACTAGCTTAGAAGGGTAGGAAACAGCAATATATTTTTTTCAGAAAATAAAGCAGATACAGTCAAAAAATAATTTAAATGCACAGAAAAGGATACTTGTTATATATCACAGATCAGAGTTGTAATCAATGCCCCTAGTAATAAAGTAGGAAGAAATACAAATACAGTAAAAGCAGATGAATAAAGTGCATTTTTTTTTTATATAAAACAATAGAAAATGAACAAACTGATTTTTTCTGGTTAATTGGGTAACTTGTTTAAAAGCTCAAAATTGAGCCCTGTTCCAGCAGTCTTTTATCAGACAACTTCCAGCTGCACACTCCTGCTACTAGGGTGCAGGGGAACCTTCTCCAAAAAATATGGCCTGGATCAGTGCTCAAGTTATACAAACAAAGCTAGGTTCAGCAGGCCTGAATCTGGTCTTTGCTACATCAAAAAGGCACACCAATTTCAGAAAGAAACAGTTCAAATAAGCAGTCACAATAAGCCTGTGACCAGAAATTCCCATCTCAGAAGGGCAGAATCCAGCCTCTTCTCCACAAGACTGCAGACCACAAACCCTCTTAATGTAGAATAACTGGCCTGAAGCCCAAGTGCTTAAACCAGAACTAATACACTTTTAGAATAGCAGACACTGGGCCTTGAATCAGCAATTCCCAGCTTAGAAGGATGTAAGCTACCTGTCCTGCAACAACAGTGCAGACCCGCAAACCTTCTTAATGTAAAACGGCAAGGAGAGAGGAAGGAAGAACCTAAGTGGGTTGGCCTTCTCAAATCTTCTTTCTCTGTTAAGTAGAGTGAACACTAGACTCAGAATATGATCTCACTGTACTCTGTTAGGTGAGCAAATGAGATGGACCCGGGAGAAGTGTTCTAATACAGACTTACAGGAGGGGAGGGCAATTCCAGAGCCACCAACACAAGAACAGTTGGACCTAACTGTTGGAAAGTCTCAAACTCCTAGAACTCGCTCACCTGAATTTATCAACCCAAATCGGCATCTGAGATACTTCAAGTACAACTAAAACGGAGTAGGAGGACGATTCAGGTCATTGCCTCCTATAGGACCCCAACAATGTCCTTAGACTTTCATTCCACATTCCTAAGCTCCTTGGAATCTATCAAGATCCAGCCCAGAACTCTTATACTAGGAGACTTCAACTACCCCTCCATCAACTGGGAAAACTGCTCATGTGCCAATGTACTGGCCCAAAGCTTCCTGGAATTCATTAATTCCAATGCCCTGGACCAGCTCATTCTGACCCCCACTAGAGGAAGCAATATCCTTGACCTGGTTATCACCAACATGGGCGACCGTTGCTCTACACCAATAGTCAACTCCTCCCTGGTTAGATCTGACCATAAGCTAATTACCATGGGAATCTAATTCTCACCTACAACCCCTGCAAAGGTAACTACCTTGAAAAACCTCTCCAAAGCTGACTTAGGGCTCCTAAAAACAGAGGTGGCTAACTTTACGGCACCCATGCCAATGGAACATAGCTGCATGACTGCCAAATCATACACCAATGCACTCTACGAACATGTACATAAATGCATGGAACTAGCCATACCCAGTAGAACCAAGACACCCTTCTCCAAAAAAAAAAAAGGAATCCAGTCTGGTGGTCCCCAGCCATCAGTAAACTCTACAACAGAAAAAACAAACTGTTGCAGAGAAATGTGAAGTCCCAAGCCTGGAAAAACGCCCTTAATAGCCTCATCAAAAAGTTTAGAACTTCCATTGATGATATTTGTGCACCAGCCACCTGGTCTAATGCTCATACCTTTGTTAATCATTACAAATTAGACATAATTTCCAGAAAGAGAGCTGCTTTTGGTTCAGCATCTCTCCGCAATATCTTTCCATGAGGGCCACCCAAAATTAACGTAGCTGGGGGCTCTGTCCCATACGCTGAGGAATGAAAAGGGCAACATCAGATATTAAAGTTGTTGTGTGTTCACTGTAACTACGGATTTGTGTTGATCATTTTTATTTTTCCTCAACTCCCCTCCCTCCTTCCCCCTTCCTTTTATCATCTAGAGTGACGTTATGGAATTTTGGAACCTGTTGTTCCAGGTTTGAGCCCTGGTTTTATTTGTTTCCTCTTTTCCTATTATATTTTAAGACCTTTAAGGCAGCAAACTTGATCTGGGTTATTGGGGGGTGGACTAGGGAATTATGGGCAGAGGAAGGAGCTTGAAAGTTGGATCCAAAAGTCTGTGGAATGTGACAGAGACTGATCAGAGGACAGATTCTTGTAACCCATATATTGAGGAAGAATGAAAGCTCAGATGCATAGTTAGGGTGAGTACATAAATTCTGAGCGTATCTAAACAACCCTAACTTTGTTTGCGATTTACTGTGGAGATGACTGGTAAGTTTTATTTGAATTGATATTGTATTTAGCACTGTTTTTCACTGTTTGTAGGTAGGAAGGAATTGCTTGTTAACAAGATTTACTTTGATTCATATTTTGTTGTTTTACCTTTAATTTCACTGTTGGTTAGAAAGGCATAGGTTTTAGACGAGGCAAGCTCTAGCCACCCCCCCAAGGAGCCTAGACAGCTATAAATTTACACAGGCTGCAGACAGGAAAATCCTGAGCATATCTAAACAATCATATCTTGGTTTATGATTTATTTAGCTTTACTGTTAATAAGAAGTGCGAGTGATAGTGGAGGTATCACAATTATTGTCTGGCTTGTATAACTTGTATGGTCTGAACAACTTTACTGTACTTTATTATTTAGTTGTATGTTGTTGTGATATTTGTCATAGAAGTTGATTTAAATTATGTTTGAATTCTGTGGTTACTGTTTTTGATTGTTCTTTTCTTTTACAATATTTTATTAATTTGAAGCTGAATATGGATTCCTTAAATGAGTGTGCAATTAATGATTTGCTAATGCAGAAATATCTTGTACAGTGTAATAAATGCTATGCATATTTAAAGGTAACAGCTGATAACACTGGTGATTTATGTTCCTCTTGTCAAAAGTTGAAAGATTTGCTTAACATTATTAGAAGCAAATATAGACTTGATGATGATTGCACTTGTGCAGTTGGCATGGCTTGGAGAACTGTTTCATATGTTAATGACTGGACTGATGAACTAAATAATGTTGGGCATAAAACATATAGGACATATTTAGCAAGTGACGGCTCTATTTTCTGCAAAGATCATTCTACCTCTATGAAATAAGATGATACCCCTGACAACTTTGGAATCCTGTATGCAAGTATTCAGCGATCTGAGGATCCAGTTTGTTTAGAAGGAAACAAACAAAAGAAAGAAGTTCACAGCAAATAACAAGGAAGAAAAAGAAGCTGACTAATGACTGTAAAGGAAAGTGAATACATAGTAAAAAGGACACTGCTTTGTTATGTAACACACAGCTTACAGGAAATGATATTTTTATTTCAGAAAACTTTCAGTCTACAGAAAAAGACATTTTTCCAACGGAGAAGGTAGAAAAAAGAGGCAAAGGGCAGGTGAAAAGAAAGATATCAAAATTGAATGTGGAAGGATTGAAGAGCATTATTGTAAGAAAAAAGAAGAGAAAGACAGATGTTGACTACATGTCTCAAGCTATGGATTTACAATACCAGCTGGATGAGAATTTAATACACAATGAAAACTGAAAGATTAATAAGACTAATGGTGATGAAGCTCTATCTTTAGTAATAATTGATGTTAAGTTGTCCATCTCGCCTTATTTCTTTCTGTTTGGGTTCGGAGCCGATCTTCGGCTCCGACTCGGCCATCTTCTGTAGCCCGAGAGCTGTTTACTGGCTCGAAACTACCCCTTATCTCTGAATGCCCAGCATCAGCTGCCAAGATCTCATTTGCCACTTCAGCTGCGAGGTTGCTTCCTTACTGGCTCAGGCTTAGTATAATCTTTTTATATATAATTTATTGTTCTTTATTCTTGAAAGTTTGTCAAGTATTTGTCTATTTTTTTGTCTAGATAAAATTCCTTTATCCCTTATTGCGTTTTTTGTGTATTTAGCTTTGTTTGCCGTCGCTCCATAACTGTCAGGCCTTCTGTTCCCTTGAACTCGTTTAAATTAGAGTCCCCCCCCCCCCCCCCCCCCAGGATAGCTGTTTAAATTAGAGGCTTTACTTGTATTCCTTAACTGTAAAAAAAAAAAAAAAAAAAAAAAGTCTGTTTTTTGTAGTATAGCTTTTTATTATTGTTGTTGTGGTGGTTGTTGTTACTATAATGTCTAAAGATACCAAGGTGTCTGGCTTCAAAAAGTGTGACTCATGCTGTCAGAAAATGTCTGTGACAGATGGACACACTAGTTGTGTATATTGTTTGGGCGCTGTTCACCTGCAGGACTCCTGTTCTATATGTCACGCTTTTAGTCCAAGGGTCCTGCAGGAGCGCAAAAACAAATTAATCCTTTGGGGATTATTGAAGCCTCAGGATTCTCCGGCTAAAAGTACTCAGCCAGTGAAATCCCCTAAGTCTGTCAAGCCGTCGGTACCAGCTGGCACTGACAAGACAACTCCTCTGTCGGCTCCATCTGCTACTTCGGAGCCGTCTCAGAGCCATAAGAGACTGAGGTCTCCATCCTTAGAGTCCATCCACTTGGCACCTCAGTCACCTTTGTTACAGAGTGAACGTAGCCATCATTCTTTCCACTCCTCTCGATCCTCTAGATTATCGGATCATGATGTGGAGAGAGTAGTAAGTAGGTTGCTTAAGTCACAGGCATTGGCAAAAATTCTGTCCAGCCCACCTCAACAGGTATCGGCTCCAACCGCCTCTATTTCTATTCCTCCTCTGACTACATTTAGCTCGGCGTTGGAGACCATGGATCCTCAAGTAGTAGAACCGTCAGCGCCAATCATCATCTCTCCTTCGGTTCCTACATCGGCTCAGATTACCTCAGTGGTACCTTCCATAGAGGGATCTGGGCGCCGAGACTCTCTCGTCGGCTCTGAGGAGGGGAGTGGCATCGGACCCTTGTCCAATCCCATTCTCCCCCTCGGAGCTTCGGTGCAGGTGAGCTCGGCTCCAACATCTGCCTCAGAGCTGTCACCCTCGACGGAGAAAGACTCCTGTTTCTTCTGAGCTGGAGCTTTCTCTGCCTAGAGGTCGGGACGCCTTTGAGGTCATGCGCAGTGTGCTGTCCGCCGAGACAGCTCTACTGCCAGCTTCATCAGCTCCTCCCCCCATGGTGTCTGTGCCAACCTCTACTCCTCCGCCAGACCCCAAGCGTAGGGAACCTATGCCCCAGCGCACCCCATTAGATGATCCCTCTTCTTCCAAAGCCTCCCCTGATCACTCGGAGGAGCCTCCCTGGAAGAAGAAGTGCAAGAGGAAACACATAGACTCTCCTGAGTCTGTCACTTCAGATACAGACATGAACGAATCAGAAGGGTCCCCAAGGTCTCCCTCTGAAGATGTTTCCTTTTCTGACATCCTTAAAATGCTTAGACAGAGGAGGGACTGGACTTCCCCAGCCCCCTACCGAGGACGAGTCTGTATACCTGGATGCATTCGGTTCCCGAACTTCCACCTCCTGGGTATCTCCTCCTTTCGATCCACTCATGGCTGCAGTGGCTCGAAAGGCTTGGTCAGCTCTAGATTCTGTGGAACCTACTCCGAGGAGACCAAACAAATTTATTACAGCCTCCCAGGACAAGCAATTCCTCTCCAAAGGTGTGCCCATTGATGCTATGGTGGTAGCAGCAGCCACCAAGAAAGAGTTAGCAGGGACCTCTACATCTGTTCATCCTCCGAACAAGGAGTCTCAGACGATGGACAGATATGGAAAGCGAATGTTTGCTTCAGTGACCTTTTCAATGAGGTCCCTGAATTATCTATGCCATTTTACACGTCTTCAAAGGGATCTCCTGAAAGAGCTTGGAGATACCCTTCAAGATCCTACAGCTGAGGGAGCACCAGCCAAAGTAGCTTCTCAGCTTGCAACTCTTAATTCCATAGTTAACTCCTCCATGAGGCTGATTTCCTATGCAGCCGATGGAGCGAGCAGAGCCGCAGGGACAGGTGTGGCTCTCAGGAGACATGCTTGGATGTGGCTGTGTCAGTTTGCGGAACCCTTTCGAGCATCCTTCACCAGTACTCCCTTTGATGGTTCCTTTCTTTTGGGCCTCAGGTGAAAGACACGTTGACCAGGTGTGAGCAGGAAGGCAAGACTCTCTCTGCCATGCGAGTCCATTTTTCCACTCCTTCCAGACCTTATCCCAAGGGTCAGAAGAGCGGAAAGATGTGGTTCTGAAAATCCCAGGGACCCTTGCCTGATGCACGTGATTTTTCCCCCAGGAGCAGAGGTGGAAACAATAACAGATGCCGCCCTCGTGGTAGAGGGAGACCACAAAACCAGGGTGACAGAGAAACTTTCTCTGCCAAACCCTTCTAGCATCCCTGAAGGGTTGCCCGACTGCTCACCTCTGGAGGCAGTCGGGGGAAGACTTTCGCTGTACCCAAAAGCCTGGCAAAATATAACAAGAGACAAATGGGTACTGTCCATCATATCCGGAGGTTCCAAAATTCCCTTCCATTATTCCCCCATAGAATCGAAAAAGCCCATGTCAGAAGTCCCACCCAATCTAAGGGATCAAGCAGTCACAGAGGTTTTAAGACTGCTAGAAAAAAGAGCCATTCAAGAAGTCCCCGCAGACCAACTAGTATCTGGAACTTACTCAAAATTCTTTTTAGTACCAAAAAAGAGAGGGGACTAGAGACCAATACTGGATCTCAGCAGATTGAACAAATCTGTACAAAAAGAAAAGTTCCGGATGGTGACACTGCAGTCCATTTTCACTTTTCTGGGTCAGGACAAATGGATGTGCTCGATAGATCTTCAGAATGTGTACTACCATATCAAGATGGACAGACGCTCCAGGAGATTTCTTCACTTCCGGGTAGGGGCCTGTCATTACCAGTTCAGAGCTCTGCCCTTTGGTCTCACCTCAGCCCCCAGGGTGTTCACCAAGTGTATGGCAGTAGTCACTGCTCATCTGAGGCATCAAGGATTCTAGGTGTTTCCCTATCTAGACGACTGGCTCCTGACTGCTACCACCAGGAGTCAACTCTTAGAGGCACAGGATTATACAATCACATCATGCACTCAACTAGGCATTACAGTAAATTTTGAAAAATCTGCCTTGTTGCCCTGTCAGTCTCTTACATACATAGGAGCAGAATTAAACACAAAAGAAATGTTTGCAAGATTACCACAGGAAAGAGTTTCCACTATTCGTCAACAAGTGTTAATTCTAATGCAGAGCAAAAGGATTCAAGTCAGACATGTCCTCCAAGCTCTAGGCTCCCTGGCAGCTGCCTGCCATTCTTCTTGTCCCATTAGTGCGTTCCCACATGAGAATCCTACAGTGGCTTCTTTTCACGCAGTGGTCTTTCCAGGAACTACCCATGTCTCACATGATCCTGATCACAGAAACATGCAAAAGGCACCTTAGTTTGGTGGATGGTCTCCCCACTAGTAATTCAGGGCAGACCTTTCATACAACCCCCTCCAGTAGCCACGGATGCCTCCCTGATAGGGTGGGGGGGGACATTATCTAGGCAGGACAGTCCAAGGCACTTGGCAAAGTCACGAGCACCATCTGCATATCAATGTCTTAGAAATCAGAGCAGTTCTCCTAGCATTGCAAACCCTTCAAGACTCTCTTCTTTCCGGGAACATTGCAATCCAAACGGACAACATGTTAGTGGTGTGGTACATCAACAAACAGGGCAGGACCAGGTCTTACCCCCTTGTGTCGAGAAGCACTCAGACTGTGGCAATGGGCGATTTCCTCCCAACGTTTTCTGATAGCAACGCACATCCCTGGGAAATCCAATGTTCTAGCGGACAGGCTCAGCAGAGCTATCCTCATGCCTCACGAGTGGTCTCTGAATCAGGAAGTTGTGGATCTTATCTTCCGCAAATGGGGACAGCCTTGCTGCGACCTATTTGCCACTCCTCTCAACAACAAATGCAGGAGCTACTTCTCCCTACTTCCTCTTCCAGGTCATACACCCAGAGATGCTCTAGTCCACTGTTAGCCTTTGGGACTCCTTTATGCTTTTCCCCCTTTTCCCCTAATTCCAAGACTCATACAGAAAGCAAAATTGTTGGGTTGCAAAATGATCCTCATTGCCCCGTGTTGGCCTCGACAAATATGGTTCCAGTTCCTACACCTCCACCTTCTGGATCAACCATGGATTCTGGACCCGGTTCCATATCTTCTGATTCACCAATCACGCGGGTTGCACCAATCCCTTCAAACTCTCCAGCTCATAGCTTGGTTACTCCACTTCCAACCTTAGCCAGGCTTTCCAGCATCTCCGAAGCAGTCCGTGATATTATTGTTTCCTCACATAAGTCTACTATGAGGAAAACGTATGCTAGTAAATGGAAACGGTTTTCTTAGTGGGCAGAATCTAGAAATTTGGATCCTTTCTCAGCCCCAGTCCATGAAATTCTTGAATTTCTAGCACAGCTTTTTCAGTCTGGTGCGGCTTCTGCTACCATTAGAGTACAACTAGCTGCCATTTCTAATTTTCATATCGGTATGTTTAATTCTAACATAATGTCTCATAAGCTCTACAAAGCCTTTATGAAAGGAACATCTCTTCTTAGACCCCCGATTATTGATCCTCCCCCACCTTGGGATCTCAGTTTAGTTTTAGCCTCCTTAATTTTGCCTCCCTTTGAACCGGCAGCATCATGCTCCTTAAAATTTCTTTTTTGGAAGACACTTTTTCTGGTTGCTGTCACTTCAGCTAGACGTGTCTCAGAACTTCAAGCACTATGTGTTCGTCCTCCTTTCCTGGTATTTCACAAGGACAGAGTTTCTCTGAGGACCAAATCCATCCTTTATTTCTAAAGTCTGCTCAGAGAACAATTTAAATCAATCCATAGATCTCCCAGTTTTCTTTCCTAATCACAGCAACAAGGCAGAATACAAGCCCCACCAATTGTGGATGTAGACAGACAATTGCGTTTTTACCTCCATAGAACTAAGGAACTAAGAAAGTCAGACCAATTATTTCTTTCTTATGCTTTCAACAAACAAGGCCTTACAGTTTCTAAAGTGACCCTATCCAGATGGTTATCTGATACTATTGCCTTTATTTATCAGTTACGAAATAAAGAGCTACCAGCTAAACCAAAAGTTCATTCCACTAGAGCATTAGCCACCTCTGTAGCTTTTCAGTCTAGGTTGCCCATAGACTCAATCTGTGCAATTGCCACTTGGGCAAACCCCCAAACTTTTATCTCTCATTACAAAGTATATATGGTCTCCCGGAGCAGAGCTTCCTTTGGTTCTGCTGTTCTGAAGAGTTTGTTCCAATGAGCCACCCGGGAGTTTAGGTGCTAGGGACGCTGTCCCAAACAGCAAGAACGAAGGCGAGATGGACAACTTAACATAAAGAAGTTATGTACCTACCATAGCGTTCCATGTTAGTTGTCTTCATCTCGCCTTCCTTCTTGCGTCCCTCCCTCCTTCCCCCTTCCTAGAGGATTGTGAGGAGAGTTCCCTTTTGTTTTTCACTGGCTGAGCATCTTTTATTACTTCACATGCCAGGTAATTTATAACTCTTTCCTTGTTTAGGTGTATTGGACAACCAGTTTTAGTAACTGGTTACTCTACTTATGTCTCGTGTGCACTATCACAAACAAGATCTGTGTAGCTGATGCTGAGCATTCTGGGATAAGGAGTAGCACTGAGCCAGTAAACAGCTCCCAAGCTATAAAAGATGGCCGAGTCGGACCCGAGGATCAGCTCCGAACCCAAACAGCCAGAAGGAAGGTGAGATGAAGGCAACTAACATGGAATGTTATGGTAGGTACATAACTTCTTTATAGAGCAGATATTGCCGTATTAGAAGCTGAAGATTCTTCAGAGCTGGCCAGCAAAGATATTCTTGTAATTGGAAATTCAGTTATTAGAGGATCTGATACTTATATTTGCAGAGATGATAATGAACACCGAATAGTGTTATGCTTGCCAGGAGCAAGAATAGAAGATGAGACGAGCCTTGGAATGCCTTAATGTAAGGAAGTATGGATCTGTTTTTATTCATGTTGGTACAAATGATGTCACCCGCAAGGATTCTTTGACCTTTAGTAGGGAACTGACAGCCCTCTTGGATAGTATAGCTTTTACTGGTGTTAGTATATATTTTTCACAAATCACCTGTAGAAAGGATAGTCAGGTCACTGTGAATGAAAAGGTTTTTTGGGTAAATACCTACATGAGAAAAATGCCCTGTTTAAAAAAAAATGGAAGTGTGTGTAGCATCCAGGCCTAGTTTTGGCACACATGTTCAGACAGGATGGTGTGCATTTGTCAAGATTAGGGAAGAGAATTTTTGCAGTATTTGACAAATACTAGGCAGGATTTTTGCCAGTTCAAAAATTTAACAGTTCGCAGATAGCAAAATTTGATGCATCTCTGATGGTTGTTAGTGCTAGAAGCATTAATAATAGTAGTTTTTTAAGTGGAAAATTTACTACATTCCTACAAAATTGATGTTATTGTCTGTGAAACATGGTTAAAGAACAATGACTGGAAACCAGTTCTGTCAGGGTATAAATCTTTTTACTGTAACAGACAGTCTAACAAAAAGTCAGGTGGAGGTGTTATGATAAGGATTAAAGATAGTTATGAGACCTGTGATTATTACATGTTCAATGATAACACCAATACTATAGACTGTGCAACTGTGACAGTAAAGACAACCCTGGAACATATAACAATTGTTGGAGTGTATAGACATCCACAGTCAAGTGCAGATGTCCTGGAGGAATTCATACATTTCTTGCATGAGGGAAGAAGAAGAATAGCTGGTGACTTAAATTTACCAGAAACAGAATGGAATAATATTGATTCAACAACATTAGTAAGGAAATTACTCACGGCGTATATTCAGGAACAACGGAGTGGCCTAATGGTTAAGGTGTTTGCCTTGCAAACACAAGGTGCAGGGTTTGAGTCTCACAAAAGATTATTGGCTAGGCTTAAAATGGCTCACAAGGGCAGTTAGCTTAGTACTAACCTATGAACACTGTGAACAATTTCAGATTGCAAAAAAAAAAAAAAAAAACTACCAGGGGACAGAACATACAAGACATTGTTTGTGTTCTCAAAGAAATTAGTGTAACTTCAAGTCCTGTTTTACTACCATTGATGTGCAGTGATGACTGGGTTATAAAGGTTAATTTGTTGCTAGATAATTCTGCTGAACTGAAATCTAAACCAATGCACAGAAGGTTAATTACAGATTATATGGAGGCAAAACAGTCACTGTGTAAAACTGACGAATGAATTGTTCAGTGGAAAACCTGCAGATGGAATTTGGAAAGTTTTGAGAGAGAAACTGAATGCAAAATATAAAAAAAAATGCTAAACATGAGGATCTAGGCACACAACATAATGGGGATATATTTCCATAAGAACAAAATATTTGATTAAGGTGAGAGACAAAAAATATAAAAAATGGAAGATGGGTCAAACTACAACTTTGAAAACTGAAATAAACAAGCTGGACAAACAGATTAAGCATAGTGTGAGACGAGATAAAAAAATGAGAAGAAAATTTATATAAAGATATCGTGCATAATAGGAAATCTTTTTATAGACACACAAGATGTGGAAGGAGTAAAGACACAAATTGATAAACTGTATGCAGATTCTAAAATTTATTTTCAGATGCAACAGATTATAGATATATTTACAAAATCTTATGCAAAACAGTTTGGCTCCACAAAAGGGGTGATAAGTTGTTAGAGTGACATTCAGTTAATTCCAGATACTGGAATCAAATTATATTATATTGAAAAAGAACTGCACAAATTGGATCCAAACAAAGCGCAGGGAGGAGACGGAATTAGTAACAATTACTTAAAAGCACTTCAGCAAGAACTTACAATACTGTTATGTGTTCCTCAAGATTGGAGACATTTTTATTAAGTCTGTATTTAAGTGAAAGGGGGAGTAGGACAAACCCAGTGTCATATACACCCATAAGTCTACTTTCATGTTGTGGAAAAATAATGAAGGTAATATTGGATAAGTTGTCAGAACTGGACAGGTTGGGACTTCAAACCATATATCAGCATGCATATGTTGAAAACAGATCTATTACCACCTGTAACATGATGTTCTATAACAATATAATAGCTGTGAATGAAAAATTGTGCTGTGATGCAATTTACAGCTATTATATTGTTATAGAACATCATGTTACAGGTGATAATATATCTGTTTTCCACATATGCATGCTGATATATGGTTTGAAGTCCCAACCTATCCAGATCAATAAATTAGTACAGCTAGGTATTGATGTACTCTTGATAAGATGGATAGCTGCATGGCTTACAAATAGGACATGACAGGTATCATACAGCAACTGGACAGGTGAAATCCTTGGTTACAGTCAGGGTATCCCACAGGGCTCTGACCTAGGCCCTTACTTGTTTAGATTGTATATTTCAGACCTAAAGTTTTAATCTGAGTTGTTCTACAGTCTATATGCAGACAATCTGAAATTGGTGTAAAATGATTACATATGTTACATAAGGCATGTCTGCAAAATAACTTGACTAAATTGAAAATTTGGGCACAGGAGTATAATATGCCGATTTAAACATCAAAAACTAAGCATATGAGATTTGGGAGACATAAACTGAAAGGTGAATACAGCACACAGTGATTGAAACTGTAGACTCATTTAAGGACCTGGGTATACAGGTAGATTCAGCTACAGGTTGTTCTAATCATGTCAACCAATTGGTTAATGAAAGTTGTAGAACTAAAGGTTGTATAAAAAGATTTATAAAGTCTAGGAAATCAAAAATAATGAAGTCATTGTTTGTTAGTTACATTGGACCCAAACTTGAGTAAGGAATAACAATATGGAAACCCTATGAGAAAAAAGCATGAGTAAACTGGAAAGAGTATAGTGGAAATATACCAAGGGCATCCATGGATGTGAAAATTTAAGTTATTATGAAAGACTAAAATATCTGAACTTGTACAGTGTCTCTGACAGATATCTAAGAGATTTTATTCAGGTATATAGGACATTTAGAGACGGCTACCTCTGGGAATGTTTGAGGTTATCAAAAAGTACTAGAGAATCATCAGACAACATATGTAGAAGATTCTGTAGGAATAAAAAGTGTATTAATTGGTTCTCTGACAGAGTAGCCGATGCATAGAAAAAACTACCTATTTACATTAAAGCAAGTAGTAGTGTAGATATTTTTAAGAACAGCCTGGACACTTATGGGAACAAGTATTTTGGTATATTGGCAAACTAGAAGGGCATTAATGTCCGTGCTTGAAATATTTGTATGTATGTATGTAACTTTAATTTCTAGTGAAGAGAATTGCCATTTACACTTTTTCAGTAACTCCTGTGGTTCCAGACGTATCAAATTCTGTTTGAAATGTGATGACATAATGTGATTATTATCAAAAAAACTTATACTCTTCCCATTTGATAATACAAACTTCCACAGCTCTGTTAGAGAGAATGAGTTCAGCTTTGGAAACTGGATGGCTTTTTTATCCTTAGCAGGATGTAACCCATATAGCTAAGGCAGCAGTTATCATTCAAACATCTACCATTATGGCAGGTTTACTTAAGCAACTGTACTTTACATGGTGTCAATAGTAACAAAGAAATGGCATTTCATGCTTTGTTTGAGAAGTATTGCAACTGTCACCCCCCAGATAGTTTGTCTAAGAAATGGAGATATTGGATCAAGAAATCTTTTTTATTATAGACCGCAAGTGTAATATCCATGAATCCTGAGAGTGTATAGTGGTCTACAGTGAGAAAAGACCAGAAATGTATGATTCATTTAGGTTTCAGTAGGGAGAAGGAGGGAATATTGCTATAATGAGACAAAAGTTTCAGAGTTCCTTTGAGCCACGGAAACATCTTCAGTATATGCTTCATTCTTATTTCTGAGTTTACTGGGTCCCACTGAGTCTGTTGAAGCCTTATGTTATCAAATTAAAGAAACAAGCCAACAACTCTGAATGCATGATTCATTAGTATGAGGCAAAATCATCTGTGGTATCCAAAAATGATCATATTGGGAGAATTGGATTTAATGTTAAGGACTGATGTGTGAGGAGTGTATGAAATTAGAAATGGCTTCATTACAGGTAAATTATGATACATATCACTCTTTTTTTCTTCAGCTCTGTTTGACCTGGCTAATAGTTTGGTCACACGGAAGGTAACCTTAAACTCTGGAAGCTGGCCAACTTTTAGGTAATTTGAAGCTGCCCATCCAGTTATCTAGGTTTACCTAGAAGATGGCAAGGATGCTTCTGTGCTTTACATGTATTGGAAGTTTGTTCCATGGTTGAGGGATATGTTGGGATATGATGCCATTGTGTCTTATTTATTTGCTGATGAATGTTTAACTCCTTTAACCAAGTATTTGTGGTACCACTAGTACTGCAAAGGAATAACAGGCCAAATTGGGTGGATTCTTCATGGCTTGAAATACTAGACTCTAATCTCCATGGACAAGACTAAGTAAGGATTATTTTTAAAATAAATATTTTACATTTAGTTCATTATATTTTGTATTATATTAAACTTAGCATGTAAATGTCTGTAGTGCCAATAAATTGTGCTTCAAATTACAAAATGAGTTGTCTACTGTTCAGATACTCCTAAATCCAGGACAGTCCACTACTCCCACACCTAACCTTCCCACTACTAATATGAGTACAGCAACCCAACTTAATTCACACTTCAACTCCATACCGTTCCTAGTAAAAAAAAAAAAAAAAAAAAAAAAAGTAACACTTCACTAACTATTCCTAATAATCCTACCTCTCAACCCACTTCCTTCTCTATTAAGCCCCATTCAGACCAACCTCATAAAAAAAATACTTCTGCAACTAAAACCCACAACACTTGCTGTAGATCTGTTGCCCAACATATTTCTCAAAATAGCAACAGAATCTAGCTCATATCCAGTCTCCCTACTTCTTAACCACTCCATTTCTGAACAGTATTTCCCCAAACTTTGGAAAATATCCCTTGACATTCCCTTCCATAAAGGTGATAAAATCACCAAATTATCAAACTACAGGCCAATTGCCATAACCCCCCAGCTAAGATTCTAGGAAAAGTGCATACATTCACAAATCCTGACCTATGTACTAGGCAGTAACATTGTCAATAGCTCTCAGCTTGATTTTAGACCAAAACACAGCACCACATCTGCTCTCTTAAGCTTCACAGATACTGTCAACCAGCACAGAAACAGTGGCAAGTTCATCCCATCTATTTTCCTAGACATATCAATGGCTTTTGGCACAGTATCCCTTCAAAACCTACTCAGTAAATTATCCAATGTAAACCTTTTCCAACGAACTGTCACATGGTTTCATAACGACATGTCTGAATGCCAACAAGCATTGAAGTGGCAAGACGAGATGTCAACCCTGCTGCCAGTCTCAGTAGCTATCCCACAAGGCTTAGTAGTTGGGCCACTAGTTTTTTTTTCCATCTTCACAAATAAAATCAGTACTGCAACTCACCAGGCAACAATAGTGCAATATGCAGACGATTCCACTCTCATCTGCTCAGCCCCCTTCACTCCTGGATAGAACCCAAACAGCCTTCTCAGACCCACAACATTGTCTCACTGAAAACCAACTCATACTTAACCCCAGCAAGACAAAACCTATGCTTTGAAAAATAGGACCCCAGAGACCTCATTCTGTTTTTTCATCCTTTCATCCAACAGTACCGAAAATGATCCAGTCGACAATACCAAATTATTAGGAGTCACAACTGACAACTCACTAAAGTATGACAAGCGCATAGCCTTATCCATTAAAAAGTTCACTATACAGAGCTAAACCATTCCTCACTGCTGTCACTAGACAATTTCTTGCCAGAATACATCTGCTACCCAGCATTTTGTATGCTTCTCCCATTTTCACAAACCTTAGAAAATCAGACCTAACCAAGTTAGAGGCCTACTGTCACAAAATAGCTAGATTTGCTACTAACCTTCCCAGCAGATCACACCACTGCATGACATTACAACAGCTAAAATGGATTGACTTACCAAACCTGCTAACACTCAACCAATTTATAATTGCCCATTCCATTATACACCAACCAGACAACTGAGCATCTCTTAATAAATGAGTCCAACCCTTCTCTACCAACTGAAACCTGTGGTCATCCAACAAGCTTTTGCTAAAAGTCACAAAAAAACAACAATAGTTTTGGAGACTCTCCATTCTCTTACCAAGTAGCAAAAACATGGAACTCTACATACCCCGATATGTGCTCAACACTACTAACTCTTCCAAGTTCAAACTTCTTAAGGAACACTTAAATAATAATTGGCTGTGCTCCTGGATGAGCAGAACATACTCACTCCCCATCCTAGCTGCTCTCGTTTTTCTCTCTACTCCATATCTTTACTCCTTATCCAAACATTTAACTAAAGAGACCTTCCCATATACTTTTCAGTTGTGTTATGTACACATAATTAAGCAGTTTACCTGTCATAAACCTGCCATGCTATGTGCGGTAATGTTCAACCTGTGTAGAAACAATGTAGTCATGTTTGTAAACTATCTTGTAGATATGCTTGTAATTTATCATGCTATATAAGTACAATGTATACTTGTGAGCTGGAGATGTGTGATAATTCCAAACTGTGTGAAAACAGTTTAGTTATAATTATTTTTTGTATTCTAACTAGTAGTTATGTGGAATATCTGTCGTGCTAAATAAGTATAATGTCTTCTTGTGATCTGGATGTGAAATAGTGAGACTGTTACCTTGCGTACTATAATGGAGCCTTTCTCCCTGGGCCTTCGCTGAAACTGGGCTCCTAGCCCAGTTGGACCTCCCCGGTAAACAAATGTAAAATAATAAGATTGTACAAAAAAAAATTTTGATGCTTCTGAATTATGGAATTGAAGAAAATGGTATGCAGTAGTAGTTTCTGACTTACTACAAATGCTGCTAATATTTATTCTAATTTGTCTTAACATTTACACTACAAAGAAAAATAACTCCCATTTGATAGCACTCAGGATGTTTTTAATGAAGGAAATTATAAGCATTAACTTCATTTTGAAGTGAAGTATCCCAGTGAGAGCAAACAGAACATAAATTAGGCTAAGTGTTTGGCTGACTTGCCTTGTTTATTCTGAGATAATTGGAGTCCCATTCTTTGTACTGATACTGTTTGTATATTATATTCCACAAAAATGTGTTATGTCTTTTAAGTTTCACAAACAACTTTTTATATATTGAAAACTACAACTCAAATACTGCTAGAGCACTATTGTTTACCCAGACTTGAACTTTCACAATAAAGATATACATTCCTTTTAGTACTTCTTTATCGAGATATATGCCAAATTATGAAACATTATGCTTATTTTTACAAGTAACCATATAAATAATACTGAATATCTCCAAAGATCTACAACTTGTCTGTACATATGAATATGTCTTAAACATTATCTTAGTTTTCATTTGATGCCACATAGTGGTTTATATGTGCTTACGGAAATATTCAATGCCTTCATCATTACTAATAACAGCTACAGTATCTCCATTATAATGTGTTATGCACGGACCGTGACAATGTATTTTTCTGTCTCTTACCTTGATATTTTACACCATGACCTTCTCAGTGTAGCTCTGTCAGGTATGTAAATATGAACATAAATATGAAAAAAATAAGTAGCACACAACTGTTTTATTATATCCACTGCAGGACATAAGTTAACAGTCTTGGTGGTATTTTGTTCCCTTCATCTTATTCTTGTGCTTCCTACTGCTTTTAATCGATAGGCCACTTAAGAAAGATGTCTTCAAAAAATGTTAAGGCAAATTCCCACAACAAACATTTCTAAAAATGATGTAGTATCTTGCAGAGCAGGACTAGATATTTTTGTTTCTACTGACATTTGAAACACTAAAAGAACTTCACAGGTGTAGTGACATTGAAGAGCATTCAGAAATAATGCACTGATTTAGGCAAAACATATCACGGGGAGCAGTAGCATGCAGGGCATGGATGATTTAGAAGTGCACACAGCACAATATTGGTACTGGGAAAAGTAATATGGTATGCATTCCGTGAAAGTGAGTAAACTTCATGCTAATGAGAGCAACAGTATATCCAAATGATTTAGTGAAATGTAGTAGTATGATTTAGAAATGTGTAAAGTTTGTGTGAGGAGCCAACAGCATTTATTTTGTTTCTACATAATAATTTATCAGTAAACAGGTCTGTCTGTTGAGGGTAAGATGCTAGGCATAACAACTATATTAGCCAGTAAGAATGTGTTGGTGGCAGCTTTAGAAACTAGTCTCCATGATGTTGTATGCTTCTGCCTTCCAATTGCAGAAGACTCTGTCAGCAGTAATGTACCGTTCTGAACCAGGACATAGTTGACTGTTACCGTGTTAACTGTGCAGTGGGTTAATTTTTTCCCAAAGTCTCAGATGGAATGACTCTGTCTCTACTGAAGCTACTGTGCTTAATATCTGTTATATCATCAGTTTATAATAAAGGAAAACTGAGGTCATCCGGAAAGCTCGAATCAGGTCTGTTATCCCATCTGAGACCCTGAGGGTGAGAGGACTAAGAAGAAACACTGTACTAAGGATTTGTCCAAGTGCACACTGCCGTCTATCTACCTAACTGAATAAACTACTTCACTGAATAAACTAATTTCACCAAAGCGTCTTTATTACTCCCACAGGGAGGGCATCAAAGAGAGTCTCCAAGGTCTGCTACTTGTTTCAATTTGTAAAAAAAAGTGGATAAATCAGAGATCTGATATTGTCCTTTTCATTCCTTCTCACTAGTTGGTCTCAGATCCGACTCGGTTGCTTAACAAGACTTGGGATCTGAGTCTCGAGCTCCTCCACCTACCCACAATGCACCATGTCTTGCTCAGCTCCCCAGATCTTTGCCGCGAGTTGCTTCCAGACATGGTTCCAGTCTTGAGCTAGTGGTTTTGGTCAGATAAGTGTAAAATGTATAGTGTTAGGTTGATTATTGTTATAATTACACCTTTTTTCCTCCCTCATAGTTAACAGTGTCAGAACTTTAGGTTTCCCTTTTTTTTGTTTCTTCTGCTTCCCTTCCTTTGTGCAGTTGGCACTTTAAAGAAAAAATTTCTAGTTAGAGGTAAATTTGGAGTTAATTGCTTAAAATTTTTTCTGTCTACTTAGCATTACTGTTAGCTAGTTTATTGCTTGTTGCTGGTAGTGTGCTATTATGTCAGACAAGCCAACTGGGTTCAAGAGATGCACTTCTTGTGGGCACAAGCTCCCCAACTTGGATGCCCACAATAAGTGCATCTATTGCCTAACCCAGACTATTTAGACATGGTGCGTGTGGCATTCAACCCTTGTGTGTTAGTTGACCACCAAAGCAAGCTCATTTTTAAGGACTTGTTGCCTTCATCCAATAGTTCTAGGGCTCAACCCCCCCCCCTTTAAAAATACTGGCTGTAAAAGCTCTCTCTCATTTTCCTCTGGGGGGTCGGAGAATGCCAAGAAAAAGGCTAAGATCTCGGATCAGTCAACTTCTGATCCAAGCACCTCTCGCAAAAGATTGCATCTGAAGATGGCTTTGGGTCAGACACTGTTGACTCTTAAGGTCATAAGGCCAGCATTGGATCCAAAAGTGCTATCAGATCAGTCTTCCTTGGCTCAGACCACCTCTAAGACCTTGGATCCTGTTGTTATTTCAGGATCCCCCATTCCCAGCGCCACCTCCTTGGATCCCAGGGCTTCAGATACAGTGGGTATCCTGACATCGGCCTTCCAGGTGGAACCGATATTCCCAGATCTTCTCTCAAAGGCCCTACAAACCCCTACCAAATCTAGACATGCATCCTTGGCGTCTTCTTGAAACTTCACCAAGGCTGACATGGACAGAATAATGCAGAAGTTCCTTAGGACACAGATCCACATGGGAGATATTACCATCTCCATTACATCTCGGATCCATGAGTGCTCCTTCTTCTTCCATACAGACTTCTTTTCTGATCCAACCCCTGGTTTTGGAATCCCAAGAGTCTGGGTACTCAAACGAGCTGATGTCTGATCCGAGGAAGCTTCCTCCTATGGCTACGACAGTATCCTTGACTAGTAATGCTCTGTTTTTGTCCGATCAGAGCAGGTCCTGGATCTGAGATGTTGGTGCTGACTCCAGCTTCCCCTTGGAGCTTTAGCCTTCAACAGCTTGGGTCTAGTTCTGTTGTGGGGCCTCAGATCCATAGGTGTTTCTGCTGTTTCCCCTCTGGTAACTTCAGTTCCGAGGGAGAGAAAGGGGGCTTCCCCAGGCCTGTTGGTCTTCCTCGTGACAGAAGGGGTTTTCTCTAGGTTTAGAGTCTCATCTCCTCACACCCAGGATCTACCCCTTCCTTCATCAGATCTGAGCACTGAGACAGTTGTTCCTGTCGGGAGTCTTGCCTTCTTTTGATACCTCCCCGGATCACACCACAGAGGAGGTCCTACATAAGAAAAAGTGTAAAAGGCACATAGACTCCCCTTTTGGGTCCCTCATAGAGGACACCGATCTCTATAAGGGAAAAGCATCTCCCCAATCACCACTTGAGCACATCTCTTCTGGAGACGTCCTAGAACTCCTCAGGCAGAAAGTTGGGTGGTCTGCCCAATCTCCTCCTCCTGAGGAATTAGTGTTCCTGGAGGCCTTCAGAAAGGGCCCATCTTCTTCCTGGGTGACTCCCCTGGTGGATGAGCTGATTGACCTATTCTGCTGCCAGGCCTGGAGGGAACCGGACACAGTTGAGCCTATTCTCAAATGCCCTGATAGATTCCTAAGCCTGCTAAGGGATTGCATGCATTGGTGTAAAGGTGTTCCTGTAGATGTTATTGTCTTTGCAGCAGCCACTAAGAAGGAACTGGCAGAACAGAACTCTACTGTCCATCTGCCTAACATGGCGTCTAGAACACTGGACAGATGTGGAAAGCTGCCTTCTCTCTGAGGTCACTGAACTACCTTGCGCACTTCACCTGTCTGCAGAGAGACCTGGTTAAGGACTTATCCAACTCTCTTGCTGGGGCCATTTCACAGGAGGACTGAAAAAGGTTTCTCCCCAGCTGGCTACCCTTTCTTCCCTTACTAATTCCTCAATGAGGTTGATTTCACATGCAGCGCAAAGCACCTCATGAGTGGCTTGTACAGGCATAGCCGCCAGGAGACATTACTGGATGTGGCTTTGTTATTTTGTAGAACTCGTAAAGATTCATTCATGATGCCCCTTTTGATGGGTCCTCCTTGTTTTGACCTTCTGTGAAAATACTCTAACCCACAGTGAGCAAGAAAGAAAGACCTTGTCTGCCTTGGGAATCAATTTTTCTACTCCTCAGGGGACCTACTCCAGGAATCAAGGAGGAGGTACGAAGACTTGGTTCAGGAAGTCTCAAGGCAATTTTCAGGACTCGCACAGGGGTACCTCCTCCAGAGACAGAGGGGGGGAGGTTTCAATGGCAGATGTCACCCTAGAGGCAAAGTGGGTCCACAGAATCAGGGCTTCAGGGAACCCCTCCCTGATAGGCCCTTCCAGTGTTCCTGAAGTGATGCCCGACTGTTCATCTCTGGAGACAAGTGGGGGTCATTTATTCCTGCACCTGGATGCCCTGATATGTATAACAAACAATTCCCGGTTGCTAGCCATTATATCCAGAGGCTATTACATTCCCTTTTCCCTAACTCCTTTAGTTCCAAGCAGGAGACTCCCCGATGATGCACCCAGTCAGAGGGAGTATGCACTACAAGAAGTCCATAACTTCTGCAAAAAAGAGTCATCCAAGAGGGCCCGACTGAGCAATGAGGATTCAGAACTTAGTCTCACTTCTTTTTAGTGCCACAGAAGACGGGTGCTGACACCTACACTGGATCTCAGCAATTTGAATAATTTCGTTGTGGTGCAATCCATCTTGCCACTGCTATGTAAGGATGATTGGATGTGCTCCATTGATCTTTAGGACGTCTACTATCATATCAAACTTGACAGGTGCTCCAGAAGTCATTTGCTTTTGGCTAGGAGCCAATCATTACCAGTTCAGTGCACTGCCCTTTGGACTCGGCTCAGCCCACCCCCAGGTGTTTACCAAATGTTTGGCAGTTATAGTTGCTCACCTGAGGCTAAAGGGATTCCAGGTGTGTCCATACCTAGACTATTGGCTCCTGACTGCACCAACAAGGCATGTTCTGCTACAATCAAGGGACTGCGTAGTAAGAATCTTCAACTACCTGGGTATCACAACAAATCTAGCAAAATCAAAATTGATATCCATGCAAAATTTAGAGTTCCTAGGAATACAACTGGATTCAAGAACATGGGTAGCCATCTTGCCAGTACACCTCATTTTATCTGTGAAACAACTCATTCAAGATGTGCTAGAGCACCTGGAACCACTGGCCAAGTTGGTTTTACCTGGTCTAGGGTCAGTGGCAGCCACAGTTCTAGTCCCCTTAGCGAGGTTCTTCCTGAGAGTTCTCAAGTGGACCATAGCAGTTCAGTGGTCCATCCTTTATCACCCGTTGTCTGCTCCCATAAAACTGTCTCATATTTCCAGGAATCATCTACAGCGTTGGCTAGAATCACATGATCTTTCTATAGACAAGACCCTTCTCTCTTTCCACAGCCATAGCTGCAGTGGACAGTGGAGGCACTTCTTAGGTAAGATGGTCCAAGCATGTGGTTGACTATAGAGACCAAGTTGCATATCAGTGCCTTAGAGATGAAAGCAGTCCTCCTTGCATTGCAATCCTTCCAGGACATTCCCTCTCTGGGGATGATTGCGATTCACACAGACAGCATGTCAGTAGTCTTGTACAACAAACAAGGAGGAGCCCATTCTTACCCATTGTGCAGGGAGGCCATGAGAGTTTGGGAATGGATGATATGTTCAGACCATTTTCTGAATGCATCACACATTCGGGGATAACCAATGTTCTAGCAGACTCAGCATGTCAGTTTTGACTCCTCACGAGTGGTCCCTCAAAGAATCAATAGCGAACAAGATATTCAGCTGTTCGGGCCAACCTTGTTGCAACCTCTTTGCTTCTCCCCTGAACTTCAAATGCAACAAGTATGTTGCTGTGTTCCTCTTGGAGGGGGAGTCACCAGGGGATGCTCTAGTCCATGATTGGCCCCCCGAGTGTCCTTTAAATTTACCCCCTATTACCATTAATCCCAAAAGTTCTAAAGAAAGCCAACAGGTTGAAAAGTTCCGTAATCCTCATTGCCCCTTTCTGGCCTTGCCAGGTGTGGTTCCCCTTTCTTTGGTCTCATCTCAAGTTTCCACCTTGGTTCTGAATCCCTTACAGGATCTCATATCTCACCAGTCAGAGACTAAGATTCCCAATCTCCATGCCCTCAAACTGATCACATGGTTTCTCCAGTTCCAATAATTGCAAGAAAGTTCAGGCAGCGCCTCTGTATGTGACATTATTCTGGCCTTTCAGAGAGCTTCCACCAAAGTGTCCTAGAATACTAAGTGGAAGAGATTCTCTCTCTGGGTATCTAAGGAAAATATTATTCTCAGCACCCACAGCATCTGTTTTCCTTTTTCAAGAAGATCCTAGTTTCTCCACCATCAAACTCCAACTGGCTGCCATACCCAATTTTCATGTTGGGAAGAGAAATTCAACACATTTTAATTCCAAACAATGTGTGGCTTTCATGAAGGGAGTCTTTAATCCTAGACCTCCAGTTAAAGATCCATCTTCCCTTGGGATCTTTCAAAGGTGCTGCAGGATTTCACCCAGAAGCCTTTTGAACATACAAATTCTTGACATAAATTTTCATCTGATTTTGTTAATTTTTTTTCCATTCATCATTGATGAGTTCGGTTCCGAACCCTCTGAACTGAGTTGGCCTTTTTGCCAAGCTTGCACTAGCCAAACAACTCTCGAGCCAATTTTTTTACCCAGAATGCCCGTCTTCCTGTTACCCTAGATCTCATTTGCCACGTAGCCATAAAGCCATGTTTCAGCTGAGCTCTCAGCTAAGTAGAACTTTATTTCATATTTCTGTTAAAAACTTTTGATATCTTCATTTTTTATTGAGTGAATAGTATTTCTAGTGTGTTTTCTTTTGTCAGACCTTGTTTTTTTCCTCTCTGCTTAACCCGTTGTTACCATTGGTAAACTTTCAAGTACCATTATTGGTACGGCTTTTCCTCCCTTATCCTTTTGGTTTTCCTTCAATACCATAGCTTGTATTTTCCTTTCCTGTGTAGCCTGTTAGGATTTGTTTTAGTAAGGTGTTTCTCTGCTCTTTTACATGTCACTCTAGTGGTACAGTTGTGACTTTTTTGGACGGGGTTTGACTTATTTGTTCTGACTGGTTATACTGTTGGCCTGTAGTGTCTTTCTATCAAGATGTCGGATAAGAAGGGTACTTCAGGTTTTAAGCATTGTGCTTCATGTAATGGCAAGTTACCTAATAGTGTTTTTCACGATTGTGTATACTGTTTGGGGGTGCCTCACTTTTCAATGCAGCCTCCTTGTGACATGTCAGAGTTTCAGTCAACGCACTCTTAATGAGGGCAAAAATAAACTGATACTGAAAGAGTTAGTTAAATCTCCCTTTTCAGAGGCTATTTCTGCAATGGAGGTCTCAACCCCTCCTACTAAAGACAAATAGAGGTCCCATTCAGTTCTCTCCTCATCATTGGGAGATCAGGGTAAGCCTTTGGAGCATAAATCTGCCTCTACGGCTCTGTCTTCCTCTGCTCCGTGCATCTCAAAACCTTCGATACCGGCACCAGTTTCGGCACCGGTCCTGGCTCTGGCACCAATCATAGACCTCACCATGCCTATTTCGACTTTGGCACCTGTGGCCACTTCAGCTCAGGGCACACCTTCGATACCTTTGTCAATTACGATTTTGGAACTGACCATTTTAGCTCACAGTGTCACTTCGGCACCGACCGTTTTACTGACTACACTGAATTTGACCCCTATACTCCCGATCGCAAAACTTGAGACTTCGGTGCCAGCAGACCTTGTACCAAGGACCCGATACTCCCCTTCCGTAGATCCATTTCTGAGCCAGGTGTATAGCCCGTTGATTGAACGTCCTGACTCTCCATCCGGAGTATCCACTAGATCCACCAGGAGACTGTCGGTACACGATGTGGTGCATTTTGTGGACCAGCTGTTAGCCAGGGGGGATACCCACACTTTCTAAGACCCATCCACCTGCAGGACTTGGGTTGGTTTCTCTATGGACTCCATCTTACACTCTTCCTTTGACCATTTCAGTTCCGAAGCCTTCTGCTCCGACATCTTTCTCGGAACCCATCACTTCGGCGCCTACAGTGCACCTCACTCCGGCTCCGAGTCTGTCCCTTTGGTCTTCGGTTCCTGTGGAACTGGTCATTCCTCAATCTGGTGATTGGAGGGGGGAGCTTCAGCCTGGGGCATGGAGTTGTCTTTCTCCTCGGTTCCATCCTCAATGCCCATAGCCACTTCCGCACTGATCCTGCTTGAGGCTCCATCTGTGAGGGCGGGTTTGTCGGAGTGGGGTGTGACCCCGGTCCTGAGGTTGTCTTTCTTGGTTCCAGACTCCAGTCCCTCTTTGGCCGGACCTGCCTTCCACGAGATGGAGAGGGCTCTCACTTCTGGAAGCACTCCTTTGATGTCGGAACCCCAGTTTTCGCCCCCTGAGCTACAACTGCCACAGAGCACCCCCGGGACACCAGGCAGAGAAGCCGCAGGACACCCCTGTTCAGGGTACCTGCTCTTCCGAGTCCTCCTCAGAGAACCCCACTGAGGAGCCCCCTTGAAAGAAGACGTGCAAGAGGAAGCACATGGACTCACCCGAGGAGTCCTTAATGGAAGACACAGATTACGATGATGGTGAAGGGTCCCCTCGGTCACCTCCCTGATGATGTCTCCGAAGTCTGAGGGGGTCCGTGTTCCTGCAGGCTTTTCGCACCTGGCCTTCTACTTCTTGGGTGACCTCGCCTGCCGACGAGCTCGTCCCGCGAGCTTGGAAGAACCCTGATTCCATTGAGACCTGACAAATTTCTTTCCCTCCCGAGGAGAACGCACTTTGGTCCAAAGGGTTACCAGTCTATGCTATGGTGGTGATGGCTGCCATGAAAAACGACTTGGCTGAGGGAAGTCGCTCTGTCCACCCACCCAGCAGGGAGTCCTGTGAGGTGGACAGACTTGGTAAGCAAGTTTTTGCATCATGGACCTTTGCTATACAGTCTCTTAACTATTTGGCACGTTTTATGATGCTGCAGAGGGACTTGATCTCTAAACTCTCTGGGATGCTCACAGGACAGTTGTTTGATGAGGTCAGGGACAAAGTGGCCTCGCAGCTCGCATCCCTGGAATCAGTATCCAACTCATCCATGAGGTTGCTTTCACATGCGACAAGGGGCGCTAGAGCAGCAGGTTCGGGCATTGTCATGAGGCGTCATGCCTAGATGCGCATTTGTGACCTCGCGGTCCCCTTCAAGTCTTCCTTTTTGAATGCTCCCATCGAAGCATCATCCCTTTTTGGCTCCAAAGTGAAGGACGTGCTAGCCAGATGCGAGCAAGATGAAATGGCCCTGTCTGCCATAGGCCTACGGTTTTCCAATCCTCAATGTACATTCTCTAGGAATCAGAGGAGTGAAAATGTGGCACGAAAAATCTCAGGGCCCTTTCTGTGCCACACGTGGTGATGATACCCCCAGGGGCAGAGGGGGTAACATTTCTGGAAGATGCCCCTACAGAGGCAGGGGGGGGGTCCTCATAACCAAAGCTCCAGGGATTCCTTCTCTTGACAGCCTTACCAGCGCTCCTGAGGAGCAGCCCGATTGCTTACCTCTGGAAGCAGTCAGAGGTAGTTTCTCTCTGCACCAAGCTGCCTGGCAATCTATTGCCACCGATCGTTGGATGCAGAGTATCATCACCAGAGGTTACACCATTCCCCTTTCTTGTCAACCAAATCTTCCAAGAAAGCTTCCCAACGTTCCACCCAGTCAAAGGGAAGAAGCAGCTTCAGAAATAATAAAGCTGTCTCAAAAAAGAGTCATCCATCCAGTACCACCAGACCAACGTGGATCCAGATTTTACTCAAGATTCTTTTTGGTGCCAAACAAGATGGGACTGGAGACCCATTTTGGATCTCAGCAACTTAAACAAGTCTATCACCCAAACCAAATTCCAGATGGTCACAGTTCAGTCCATTCTCCCCTTTTTAAGAGAAGGCGATTGGATGTGCTCGATAGATCTCTGGGATGAGTATTACCACATTAAGATGGACAAAGCTCCAGGAGTCTGCTTCGCTTTCTGCTAGGGACCAGTCATTATCAGTTTTGTGCCCTGCTGTTCGGTCTCTCTACAGCCTCCAGTGTGTCCACGAAATGCATGGCAGCAGTCACAGCTCACTTGAGACAACAAGGATTCCGGTTGTTTCCATATTTGGATGACTGGCTCCTCACCGCCCCCACTGAGCATCTTCTGGTAACAGCACTACATTATACTCTCTCTCTGGCAAAATGATTTGGCATAAAGATACATTGGGAGAAATCAAACCTTACACCTACACAACAGATAGAATTCATTGGAGCAGTATTCAGTACCCAGTCCTGTCTAGTATCACTCCCAACTCACAGACTCCACCGATTGAGGCTCCAGCTCCAAGTGATACTCTGTCAAACAAAAGTTTCAACAAGGAAAGTTCTTCAGGCCCTAGGTTCTATTGTAGCTTCAATTCCAACAGTGCCTTTAGCAAAGCTACATATGCAGATCCTGCAATAGCTCCTTCTTTGTCGATGGTTCCCAAACTTTCACCCCATCTGTTACCAGATTCTGTTAACTAACTCCTGCAAACGGGACCTCCTTTAGTGGATGAGGCCAGATGCATAACTGTGGAGTCACCCATTTAAGTGTCCTCAGCCCAGAGCCATTGTGACCACAGATGCTTTCTTGATAGGGTAGGGGGGCCATTTCCAGGGGAAGACAGTCCAAGGCACATGGTCCACCTCAGAGGCCCACCTGCACATCAGTGTTCTGGAACTGGCAGCAGTGCTGTTAGCATTGCAGGCCTTTCATTCATCTGTCCCTTCCGGTACAATTGCAGTTCAGTCAGACAATATGTCAGTGGTCTGATATATTAGCAAGCAAGGAGGTACCAAGTCCTTCCCCCTGTGTCAAGAAGCCAGGAGAATTTGGCAGTGGGTGATAGCTTCCAACCGCTTTCTGATAGCAACACATATCTGGGGGAGCTCCAACATAATTGCTGACAAACTGAGCAGGTGCATCCTCCTGCCTCACGAGTGGTCCCTCAGTTCCGAGGTGGCGACAGAAATCACTGGGGCCATCCTTGCTGCGATCTTTTTGCCTCCCCTTCGAACAAGTGCAGGAGCTCTTTTGCCCTTCTTCCCCTGGACGGACAGTCCCCGAGGGAAGCTTTAATCCACGATTGGCCCACAGGATGACTTTACGCCTATCCTCCCATTCCCCTGATTCCACAATTTCTGAAGAAATCTCTCCGGTTGAGATGCAAGGTGATCCTTATAGCTCCGTTCTGGCCTCGACAAGTTTGGTTCCCCTTCCTTCAGCTTCACCTAGCTTCACCTAGTATATCCGCCATGGATTCTGGACCCTCTCCCAGATTTGATTACTCACTTCCAAGGGTTGAGCCACCCAAATCTGTCCAGTCTCAAGCTGAAAGCTTGGTTTCTCCACTTCCTTTAGTTGCCAGGCAAGCTAATCTCTCCTCACCTGTTCGAGACATCATTCTGGCCTCTCATAAACCAACCACCAGAAGACTATATCAGGATAAATGGAAAAGGTTCTCCATCTGGTATAAGGATAACATGCTAGACCCGTATTCAGCTCCAGTAACTGCGGTACTTCAATACTTGGCTAAGCTTTTTGATAATGGAGCTTCGGCCTCTACCGTACGAGTACACCTAATTTCCACAGTGGTATAGATGGCACCCCTGTTATCTCGACGTCTATGTAAGGCTTTCTTCAAGGGACCCTCTTATCAGGCCTCCTGTCAGACAGCCTGTGGAACCATGGAACCTCTCTTTAGTCCTTCAGTCTTTTGAACTTGCTGCAAAGTGTGACCTAAAGTTTTTGTTTTGGAAATCTTGGTTCTTGGTAGCCAGCACGTCTGCAGGCATTGTGTATCAGGAGGCCCTATCTGGTCTTCCATAAAGACAGAGTATCACTTCGGACGAATCCATCCTTCTTTCCCAAAGTTGTTTCCGAATTCTCCATTAACTAGACCATTGACCTACCAGTGTTCTTTCTGAATTTTTCCAATAGAGGAGAGTACTGCCTTCATTCCTTGGATGTACATAGGCAACTGAGATTTTACCTAGACAGGACCATACCTATCTGTAAGCCTGAACAGCTTTTCATCTCCTTCTCTGGGCCCAGAATGGGAGATGCTGTTTCCAAGGTTACATTATCAAAATGGCTAAGGGACTGCATATGTTTAATCTGTTCCCTCAGCAGCGAACCTATGCCAGAAGTTAAAGATGACTCCACTAGGTCTATGGCAACATCTGTAGCTTTCCATTCCTGGGCTTACATGGATGACATCTGCACAGCAGCTACTTGGGCTAAGCCTCATACCTTTATCAATCATTACAAATTGGACTTCGTCTCCAGAGGGATCCTTCGGCTCAGTGGTACTATATGTTCTTCCATAAGGGCTGCCCATGGACCTCAAGGTAGCTTGGGATTCTTTCCCATCAGTTATGAATGGAAAGAAGATTAACGACATCAGATAAAGAAGTTATGTCGTACCATAACGTTCCGTCTGTGTTCATCTTCTTTCATTCATCACTTCCCACCCTCCTTCCCCCTCCAAAGGCTCCTGGGGATGCTTTGGGTCCAAGTGGTGTCCTAGGGTATTTGCGCAGAAGTGGCCTCTGCTTTACTTCTTTTTCTCTAGCAAACTTGATCTGAGGTAACGGGTAGAAACTTAGCTTGAGAGTTTTTGGGCTGGCGCGAGCTTGGTAAAAACGGTGACTCGGTACCAAGGGCTTGGAACCGAATCCAGCAGTGATGAATGAAAGAAGATGACCAACACAGATGGAAGTTTATGGTAAGACATAACTACTTTTTTCTTGGAAAACAATCTTCTTAGCAACTATTACTTCCACTAAGAGAATATTGGAGCTTCAAGCTTTGTCATCCAAACCTCCCCTACATAATTTTTCACAAAGATAGTTTCCTTAAGAACAAATCCTTTTATGCCTAAGGTGGCCATGGAGGCTAACATGAACTAGTCAGGTCAGTTGCCAATTTTCTTCCCCAACTTTTTGAACCAAAGTGAATACCTTTTACACTCCTTGAATGTTCAATGACAATTACATAGAACAGAGAGACATAGGAAACCTGAGCAGGTGTTTTTCTTCTCAGCAAGCTGGTCAGGACAGGCATTTTCAAAAATCACTTTAGTGAAATGGATAACCTACTATATTTCTTTCATTTACTCAGAGAGGTATAGACTTGCCCTGGCTTCCCAGGGCACATTCCTCTAGGGCTATGGCTACTTCATTTGCCTTCTCTTCCAGAGCTTGTACCTTTGTTATATATTATAAGCTTGTTTCCAGGAGCAGAGCATCCTTTGGGTAAACTGTGCTCCGGCACATCCTTCCTTAAGAGCCACCCACGAATTACTTAGCTGGGGGCTCTGACCCCATTAGTGAGGAGGAATGAAAAGGACAATAACTAGATTGAAAAGTTATGTACTCCCCATAACTAGGTATCTGTTGTCCATTTTCATTCTTCTT
Organism: Protopterus annectens; assembly: GCF_019279795.1. Classification (NCBI taxonomy): domain Eukaryota; kingdom Metazoa; phylum Chordata; order Ceratodontiformes; family Protopteridae; genus Protopterus; species Protopterus annectens. Next base: position 19,776,686 of record NC_056738.1, on the reverse strand, counting down.
CATGTCTCTCCCATCCATCCCCTGGCTTGGTGTTTTTATAAAGTGTTTGGAAGACTTTGGAACCCATGGGTTCCAGGTTTGAGCCTCAAATACTTTTTTCAATAGTTGTAGTAACCTCTCTTACTTATAGGGCACTAAACTCGATGTGGGGAGTTGAGTAAGGTATGGTACATTGTGGGTAGAGGGAGGAGCTTGAGACTGGGATCCTATATCTTTCATAGCGGCCGAGTAGGATCCGAGCCCCATTAGAGATGACGTAAAGGTTTGTGCAGAATTAATCATTACTGCTATGCAGACTATTAGGCATCCAGCCAAGAACACGCTAGGAGTTACTTGGGCCTCAGTTGTGCAAATCCTGCTCCAATTTCTGGATGTGTTGTTGATGCACGTAAAGGAGTATATTTGGTTGCTTTCCGACAATAAAGGAAAGAACCACAACTCTGAGGGCATTCTGTTGCCTAGTCCATTTCCTTAAGGTCCTTGGGGCTATTGACTTCACCCACATTGCCTTCAAGGTCACCACCAGTTTCTAATAACATCCAGTATATCCTCAGGATGGGTTTGCACTTTATCACCTAACAGGGTATATGTGACTGTTCCTGTGATTCCCACATCTGGCAGTATAAATGCTACGCATTCCAGCATTGGAACTTTCCACAAGACCAGCTAGTTGATGGGTATGCACATTGCCAATCCTAGAGGAAGTGAAGGTCTGGTCCAATAAATGCAAGTAGCAGACCTGTCATAATGATGATTGCTGTTGTGTGCTGTAGGTAATGCCACACACAACTGGGGGTGATGAATCCCCCCCCCCCATACACTGAATGTGTAAAACACTGCAGTAGCCTCGACACGGAATGTCATCAAGCATATGATCAAATTGCTGAAGGCCCACTTGGCTATATCTGGCAGTGCACTGCAGTGTGCCTCAGAAGTGTTCAGTCAAATATTTATGGTTTCATCATGCTACACAGCATGGTGCCGTGAAAATAGTTAATGCTGGAAGAGACAGTAGTACTGACTTTGTTCCTTTGCCAGCAGCAGAGGAGGAGGAAGTGGTTGCAGTGGGCCTCAGGTGAGGCAAGATGGCACAATGTTGTGGCACTGGTAACAAATTGCCATGTGGCTTATACCAGTGGACCATGATAGGGCAAACACTGAGCAAAACTGATGCTTGCATGCCTGTGTGTTATACTGCATTGACTGTCCACCCTGTGCATCAGCCATTACTATACCTACATTAGCCAGAGGTGTGGGTAGAGTGTAGTCTTCATCATTAGCATGGTGGGGGAGACAGCATGGGGACAGCAGCACTAGCATAGATGGAAGGAACTGTGGGTCATGCCTGTGATAAGCATTTACACATCTGGTGCATTTGTGAGGTGTCCTGGATCATATCCTTAGTGATGTGGAGCTTCTGTAGGTAGTTACTAGATGTGCAGTCCAGAAGATAATTAATGGGCCTACCCCAACTTCCCAATTGCCTCAAAGTAGTCTTAAGTGAGTTGCTTATGGTCAGACAGTAGGCAAGTGAAAATTGAAAGATTAAAAGCCCAGTACACTTGGAACTTTAGTCCTCTGCACTAATTGACAGATTCCATGATTTGTAAACAGCTGCCTGAATGTATTAATGACTGATTTCCCTGCAGTTGTTGGAAGGATTCATGGAGTATGTGGAGGTTATCATGTAGGCTACACAGCACATTGAGCAGCTGTGACATAGTTTATGTGTAGCAGTCTGTGCTTGGGTTACAGCACTTCATATTTGCTGGTTGTTGTTTAGGGTTGCACCCACATTGTGAAATAGCCTCAGGGTTTCCCTGGGAATCAAAGCACCTCTTTCCAGTTTACATCTGCATGTGACTGTCAGATGCTGGATGCATTGGTGGTACCTTCCCTGTGCTTGGCTGAACATCTGGGACTGTAACCCTTGGATTGCTTCTAAAACCATCTGTGGATTTACAAAGTTGATATGTTTTTTCTTTTTCTTTTTATTTGTTTTTTTTTTTAAACTTGCTCTATCTCAGTACTAATTTTTAAACAAGAAACATCTTTTTTAAATTGTCACCAAAGCCTCCAAAGCAGACACCCAAGCAACTGCAAACTCAATACACCACACAAACAACACATAAACAACAAAATCAGTGTGCAAAGCAGTCACTGCCCTTAAGGCCAAATACAACACCAAACATACTTGTCATAGGTGACTCCATAGTCAGACATACTGACATCCCACTCACCAGGCTGAACAAGGAGAAGGTCACGGTAAGCTGCCTATCGGGCGCTAGAATCCGCCACATAACACAAGCACTCAGGTCACTCCATGGCAAGTACAAGTATGACACAGTCATTGTCCATGCTGGTGTGAACGACCTGAGACATACCTCCCTGGACTACATGAAAAGAGACATAGAGGAGCTCTCTGATTATGTAGCCCAGGCAGGTATGACCCTGACCCTGAGCAGTATCCTTCCTTCACCAAGAATGATGCCACAATATAGTGACAAGATGATCAGCTTTAACAATTGGCTTAATTTCTGGTGTCATTCAAAGGGGATCCAGTGCCTGTCTGCCTGGGATGACATGCTCGACAAGCCACACTGCTTCGCGAGGGACAGCTTGCACCTGTCACCCCTGGGATTCCGGATATTGGCTAAGGCTCTTGCCACCCCCATAGTGCCTTTTTTAGGCAAGGCTCAAATTCTAAACCTACCACCCTAGAAAACAAAAACGTGAAGAAACTAAGTGTAATGCTGCTCAATGCCAGAATTCTAAATCTCAAAATGCACGCACTCGAGGCCCTTCTCAGTATGGAGAACATCGATGTCTGTGCTGTGACTGAAACCTGGTTCAAGGCTCCTGAGAGCACCCCGGCACTATCAGGTATCATCTCATATCATGCGTTCCGGCCCCAAAACCCGGACCACACCACAAAAGGAGGGGGTGTATCCATATTCATCAAGGATACCTACACCTCCATGTTGGTGGCTACGCATGAAGCATCGGAAACCATCCAGGTGCAATTAACCATAGGCAAAACTGCTCTACAATTTGTAGCATGCTACAGGCCACCCTCTCAAACTCAGGAAACCCACACAGCCTTCCTGAAGACACTGGAGGGTATAAATGTATCACCAAACACCATCATATTGGGTGACTTCAACTACCCGAATATAGACTGGGAACATTACTCAAGCCCAAACTTTCTAGCCCAAAGGTTCCTGGAGTTCATAAATTCAAATGCCATGGAACAACTAGTCACCGTCCCCACAAGACGAGAAAATATACTAGATCTCATCATCACGAACATGGGGACAAAATGCTCCACACCGGAAGTATATCCCTCATTGGTGAGATCAGATCATAAACTAATCTCACTAGAAATCCACATCCCGCCCCCACCCCAAACAAAAAATACCTCAGTGAAGAACTTCTCTAAAGCAAACTTCACACTACTCAAGAGAGGTGTGGTATCCTTCAAGGCCCCCGAGCCAATGGAAACCACAACCCAAGCTGCGGAAGCCCTTATAAATGCCTTCTATGAACACCTTCAGGACTGCATGGATCAGGCAATCCCAAATAAAACCAAGACTCTTTCCACCAAGGGCAAACGTCCAGTCTGGTGGACCCCAGCCATAAACAAACTTTACAATAAGAGGAGAAAGCTATTACATGATAGAGCAAAATCCCAAAAAGGGAAGGCATCTTTGATCAGCACTAGCAAGAAACTACGATCCCTCATAAAATCATCCAAGGCCAACTTTGAGAGAAAAATTGCCATAGATTCAAAAGACAATCATAAGGCCTTCTTCAGCTATGTCAGAAACCTGGGTGGAAACTCCCAGATATGCTCAGAATTAGTCCAAAATGATACAAAAATCACTGACCCCACAGACATTGCTAACATACTGGCAGACAGGTTCAGCACAAACTTCACCCCCCTCTCCCCCCAAAAGGAGAGATAACTATCCCAACTGAGAGTAGCCTCCCAGACATCTCAAATGCGCAGGTGAAAGATGCTCTGTCTAAAGCTAAAAACACAGCATCAATGGGACCGGATGGGGTCCCCGGCTGTGTGCTACATGAACTCAATGAAGAACTAAACCCGCACATAAGGCAGCTGTTTAATCTTAGCCTCACCACAGGATATGTGCCCAAGGAGTGGCGTACAGCAACTGTGGTCCCACTCCACAAAGGCAGTGCCTCTACGGACCCTGGTAATTACCGCCTCATAAGCTTAACAAGCCTGGTCTGCAAAGCTATGGAGAGGATCATAGTGGAACTCAAAAACAAGGACATAGGGGACTTGCAGACCTTGGACCCAACCCAGTTTGGCTTTGTCAAGGGCAGATCTTGCCTTTTGAACTTGGTCGACTTCTTCAAAACAGTCACCAAGGCCATTGATGAGGGAAAGGCAGTCCATACAGCCTACCTTGACCTTGCAAAAGCTTTCGACACAATACCCCACTCGGGTATTATAGAGAAACTTACCAGCTTAAATGTAAACCCATATGTCACAAGCTGGGTTGCAAACTGGCTAAAGGACAGAACCCACAGGGTTAGAGTTGCTGGAGCCATGTCAGACTCCAAGCCGGTTACAAGTGGAGTCCCACAGGGCTCAGTCCTTGGCCCCCTATTGTTCGGCATCTACTTCTCAGAAGTACAGGCAAACACAGGAGGACTATGGCTGACAAAGTTTGCGGATGACTGCAAACTGGGTGCCATAGTGGATAGTACATCGGACACAGACATCCTTCAGAGAGGTCTCACGGAAACTGATAGCTGGTGCCAGAGCCATGGCCTGAAGTTAAACGCAAAAAAGTGTATAGTCATACCCTTTGGGAAAAACAAGGTAACCCCAAGCTACCATATAGGTGGCAACCCACTAAACACAGAAGAGGTTATCAGGGACCTGGGGACCCAGGTTGACAGTGGCCTCGTTTGATGCTCACGTTGCTAAAGTGGTTCGAAAGACCTTCTACATTGCCCACCTGATCATGAAGGGATTCACATCCAGATCAAGTGAGGTCATTGTTCCCCTGTACTCTTCACTTATCAGACCAATGATCGAGTACAATGCCCCATTCGGGATGTATCTCACCCGACACCTGCAGCAATTGGAGAGACCCCAAAAGTTCCTCACCAAAAGGATAAAGGGACTCCAAAACCTGTCATATGCTGCCAGACTGAAGAAACTCCATCTCTATTCAGTTGCATACCGTCTGCTCAGAGGTGACCTGTGCCTGACATACAAGGCCATGACCAACACGGAATTAATGGACATGCTCCACCTCAAAAAATCCAAATCCACCAAAACCACTAGAGCAAGAGACTTAAACCTTAGCACAGATATAAATAGGACGTGCTGGAGGGATAGATTTATCACCCAGAGACTCCCCATGCTGTGGAATAAAATCCCGGTCCATGTGAGGCAGAGCACCTCGCTGGCTCTGTTCAAGAGAAATCTTGACCGGTGGATGGGAGATCGTAGGTTTACCACGGGAATCATCTCTGTGTCACTACTGGACAGAGGCACAACAAACTAATGGGCACAGTATTTCTAACATAAGGGGTGGCGTAAGCCACATACCTTTGGGCTAGGCTTATAAATGCCCTAGGGCAGTTAGCCTAGTATAAACCTATGAACCTCACAAAGAGAATTACTGGCTCAAACAAATGCCCTACACTGACCGCCTCAAAAAAATCCAGCTTTACTCAGTAGCATATCGCCTACTCCATGGTGATCTCTGCCTAACATATAAAGCTATGTCAAACCCAGAGCTATTGGACATGCTACACCTAAAGAAATCCCTCTGAGCTACATGCTCTAGGGACCTAAACCTTGTCACCACAATAAACAGGACACGCTGGAGGGATAGATTCCTGTCCCAGAGACTTCCTGTACTCCAGAATAAGCTACCCATCTATGTCAAGCAAAGTTCTTCATTGGCACTCTTCAAGAAAAATCTTGATGAGTGGATGGTTAATAGGAAATACACCCCGGGGATCACTTCTGTGTCTCTGCTGCACAGTGGCACAGGAAAATAACTTTCTTGGGTGGCGTAAGAGATGGAACCTTGCTGGCTAGGCTTACGTAGGCCCTTGGGCTGATAGCCTAGTACCTACCTATGAACCTATGTATGACATAGGCAATGTTAAATTTATATGAATGAAAATAAACCATACCGACACAATTTCATTTGCAAATATTATACATTCCAAACCATGCTGACGCAACTGTAGCTGCAAACATTATTCATCACTTTTTTAATATATCCATTAATTGATAGTCCGCCATTATATAGCTCATTCAAATCCTGCCTTCTTTTAAACCTTTGTCCTGCTCTGCATGTATTGATCCCACATTTCCCATTTTTTCTTATGTGATTTGCTCCTACCCTTTTCTAGAGGTCCCGGTTCCAGTTGTTTTGTCTTTGCTACTATCTTCGCTACTTCTAATAAGGTTGGTTTAGATTTGGATTTCCATTTTCTAGTAATTGTTTTTTTGGCAGCCATCATAAGTAGACCCATCAAGGCCTTACTGTGTTTAGGCAATTCCAATTCTGTATCATAGCTCAAAAACAAATAAATAAATACAGTTTCCTAATTAGTCTTTGTTCACCCAGCATTTCCAACAGAGCAGTCTGCAGGGAATCTTTAAAGTCTGCCAACTCATTACACGTCCAGAAAATATGTTGCCAGTTACCTCTTTTTCCCATCATGCTTCCAACATTTGCTGTCTGCCTGAGGAAAATTTCTTTGAAGCCTGCTTGTTGTGTAAAAATACCTATGTAAACACTTCCAGGCAAAGATCCTAAGTCTTCTAGATTTTGTTGCATGTTTGGGAGCCATACATATATCCCACTATTGTTTCTTTGTGAAATGCTTAACTAATTGTTCTTCCCAATCTTTCCTAACCTCCTCTGAGTCTATTTATACTGCAGTATTTTATATGCTAAACTAATTATTCCTTTCTTAATGGCAGCTTGAACTTCTGTTATAGATTGTAGTAAAAACTGTACCAGTGCTAGTCTTTTGTTTAGGACTTCAGTTAGGACTTGTTTCTTCTATTTGCTTATACTGTGATATCAGTCCTTGTTATGGAAGGCTGGCGCAGTAGCATTCAGTCCAAATAACTTCTTGGCATCTTCCTATTCTGTTACCTTTTCCTTTCTAGTTATTTGTTCCCAATACCTTGGTTCCTTTGCCAGTTTTCTCCAATATACTCCCACCCCCTCTTGCCTGTTGTATGTATCCTTAATTGCAGTCATCCATATTAGCAGAATCTCCTTTTTCCATTCCCGTGTTAGCTTAGTTCATAGAAGACCACCTGCTACTTTATGAATATAATATTCTGTATGATTATTTTTATTTATTTCTTTTTTTTTACATTTGCTTACCGGGAAAGTCTGACTGGGATAAGACACATTTTCAGCAGAGGCCCTGACAGAAAAGCTCCACATATACAGGTTATACAGAACTTATACAAGAAGTTATACAAAACTTATACAAGAAATTATACAAAAAATGTACAATACATACAGTACACTGGAGATTGCATTCTGTGCTTATTATAGCTGACATTTGTTATTATATAATCTAATATAATTCCTTATTGTAGTGTAGATGTTGTTTCTCAAAGTAAGCAAAGGAGGGGCTTGTAGGGGGGAAACTGGATAGAAAAAGATGAGAGGTTAGATATCTAGACATGAGAAAGGGCATAGATTGAGGTGGTCAGGGAAGAAGGAAAAGTATAACCAAAAATTATTAAAAACTAGTCAGCCTTGTGTAGTATAGGAGCAAAGCTGGGTGTCATTAAGATAATTTTAAGTATCTTTTAGAACGGATTGGTGTTTGTGTTGGTTCTGATGCTGTGAAGTAGTGAATTCCACTTTATTGCTACATGATGAGAAGATAGGGCGTCCCCTGCCGTATTAGTGGATTTTGGACACTTGTAGTAGAGATTTATTTGTTGAGCGAAGACTTCAATTTGTGGTATGGAACTGGAGAATATTTAGAAGGCCAGAGGTTTTTTTTCAGGTTGATATACTAGTTTGTATGCTAATTAATTGGATATACAGGATAGAAGTTGTGGGAATTTTAACCAGGAGATTTTTTTTTAAAGGAGTGACAGTGATGGGTATAATGTGGACAGTCAGTTGCAGATTTAGCTATTTAATTGTAGCATGTTTCAATTTTAATTAAATCAGTCTTTTTAAGGGTAGTGCGAATTGGAGAAGCATACACAAGTGTTGACAGAAGATGGGTTCCAGCAATGGCAACCCTAGAGGTGTTAGATACTTTATTTCTGTAGAGAGTACCCATTTTTTGTGAAATGAACTTTGTAGTATACTCCTAGTAGTTTTGTTTGTGAATCAGCATTACTTTTAGTATTATTCTAAGCTGTGATATATAAGGTGCTGGGGGGGGGGGGTCTTGTGGGTTGGAAGATCATGAGGTTTGTTTGATTTGGGTTGAGTATGAGCTGATGGTTAGAGCGCCACAGCTTGGTATCTGAGAATGATTTTGGGGGTTATATAATTAAGGTGTTGCAGGTTATTAGTGGCGCATACAGGTGCTGTGCCGTCTGCATTTTGGATAGTTGAAGCCAGTGGGGTAGCACTATGGAGGTTGTTTGTAAAAATAGTGAAGAGTAGCAGGCCAAGAATTGAATCTTGAAGTATACCTAGTGTGACAGGAAGAGGGAGAGAATAGGACATTAAGCCATTTCACAGATTGTTGATGGTCCTGTAGATAGCTTCAGAACCACTGAAGCGCAGCGGGGCTGATGTTCAGTTTGGAGAGTGGATTTAATAGTTTGAGATAGGAGACTGTATCAAAGGCCTTGGAAAGACTGTTTTGCCATTATTTCTGAGTTGGTTGATGGTATTGATGAAACTGAGGAGTGCAGTCGTGGTGCTATGATGGGGCCTAAAACCATGTTGAAGGGTTGCTAGCATGTTTTTGAAGGTAAGATAATGAATCAGTTGGGAGTGGATACATCTTTCGAAGAGTTTAGATAGTGGAGAGCAAATGGTAATTGGTCTGTAGTTGGTCAGCTCTGTGGAATTTCTGCCTTTGTGTAAGGGGATAATGTGTGCAATTTTCCAGATTGCTGGGATATGTTCTGCTATGGACCTGTTAATAAGGATCGACATTGTATAAGATATGGCTTCAGCTGCTAGTTTGAAATATTTGGCTAGCAGCTTATCAGCTGCTGTTGAAGAGGGTTTTTAATATTGAGACGTTTGGAGGCCAAATTATTTATTGAATTCTTCTGCAGTGGTTTTAGGAGAGTGTGGTAAGTTGGGGCAAGGGGTAGTGGAGTGTCCTGGGTGGAGAATGACATTTATGGTATTCCAAAATTTTTGGGGGTTATACTAGTGTTTATAGTAGAAGTTCTTTTTATCTAGGTTGATTTGATGTTTAGACTTCTTTATAATTGCTGGAAAGTGATGCGGTTGATTTGGGTTTAACAGGTGAGCCATGTTTGCCAAGCTTTGTCTCTTTTTCTAAAGAGTATTCTGGTGTCTTTAGTTAGCCATCATGTGTATGTGGCCTCAATATGAATTAACCTGGGGGTGGCAATTTGTTTAGAATTTCAAGGAAGGTTGAAATAATCTACTGCAGCATCAAGGGGTTAGTTTTTTAGTAGTGTCCAATTACATTTTTTAGGTTATTGATTGGGTCTTGGAGTTAGTTTTTTTTACTGCAGATTTGACGGAAGGTGGTGAACTTGACAGTATTGATGTTTTTTCTCAATAGATAGGTTGGTATATGGTCACTAAGGCTGCCGGGTAAGCAGCCACTAATCTGATAATTCTGAGTTTTGTTAGTGTCCAATCTAGTATAAATTGATGGCTGGAGTTTTTATATGTCCGTGTAGGCGCTTGTATGAGTTGTGTGTTGTTGTGATTGCTACAGTTATGTGAATTGCATGTTTTCCAGTCTGTCACCCATAATTTTCATAAGTTTCTTGGGCTATGGAACTTGATATAGCCTGGATGATGTGCTCTGTAGTGGAGATGCCATTTTTGGGTGGGACATAAGTAACGTTAATGGATATGAATTTGTTTTGGTTAAGTTGAAGTTCAGTATGTAGGATTTCTATGTTTTCGAGGTTATCTATGTTTAGACTTTGTGGTAAAAGTGTCACACCTCTTAAACAAGATGGCTACCTCTCCACCTTTTTTTACCTTCCTGTCTACCCTAATAATGTTGTAACTAGGTGGTGTAATGTTGTCAGTAATGTGTGCTTTTAACCAGGTTTCTGTTAAAACAGCAATATCAGGGTTATAATGGGATAGGATGGTGTGTAATTCTTGAACTTTTTTGACTATGCTTCGCAGGTTTAGATTTAGGATTAGTATTTCAGGACCTTGTTGTGATTGGTTATATCTTGTATTTGGAGGGTAGTGAGGAGGTGTTCTGGGAGCCTGGGTTTGGGCGAATGTCAGAAATGAAGCAAATGGACCAGCACTAAGGTAAACCACCTTTGGAGGAAAATATTTCCGCAAACAACAAACTCCAAAAATACGGATACGCTGAGTACATAATAAAATCCATTACAGATTTATTAATTCACAAAGCTTTCGGGATAACCCTTCTTCAGTGTACTTGCATCAAAAGCCAACACTACTTTTCATAGGTTCATAGGTTAGTACTAGGCTAAATGCCCTTGCGAGCCATTTTAAGCCTAGCCAATTATCCTCTGTGAGATTCAAACTCTGTACCTTGTGTTTGTAAGGGAAACATCTTAACCATTAGGCCACCCTCCCAACCCCCATTTTATAGTTATTAAAACCATATGAGACAGCCAATAACAGGGTATTTTTGGGTTTGGTTTAATATGGTGTAGATCGACCAGGTTTAAGAGGCAGGATCTGCCCTTAACAAAGTCAAACTGGGTAGGATCCAGTGTCTGTAGGTCCCCAGTATCTTTATTTATGAGTTCCATGATGATCCTTTCCATAGCTTTGCAGACCAAGCTAGTCAGGCTTATGGGGCGATAGTTTCCAGGATCCGTTGAGGCACCGCCTTTGTGGAGAGGGACCACTGTTGCTGTACGCCACTCTTTGGGTACATATCCTGTAGTAAGGCTGAGATTGAACAGTAGTTTTATGTTTGGGTTTAGCTCTTCTTGGAGTTCATGTAGGATGCAGCCTGGGACACCATCTGGTCCCATTGATGCTGTGTTTTTTGCTTTGGAGAGGGCGGCTCTTACCTGAGCATCTGAGATGTCAGGGGGGCAGTGCTCTGCTGGGATAGATATTTGCCCTTTTGGTGGGGAAGGGGGGGGGGAGTTTGCGCTGAATCTGTCAGCTAGGATGTTGGCAATGTCTGTGGGTTCGGTGTATTTTTTGTCATTTTGGACTAATTCTGAGCATATCTGGGAATTCCTACCCAGGTTCCTAACATAACTAAAGAAAGCGTTGTGATTATCCTTAGTGTCTTGTGCAATTTTTCTCTCAAAGCTGGCCTTAGACGATTTTATGAGTGCCCGTAATTTTTTGCTAATACTGATCAGAGATGCCTTCCCTTTTTCGGATTTTGCTCTGTCATGTAGTAGCTTCTTCCTTCTATTGTATAGTTTGTTTATGGCTGGGGTCCACCAGACAGGACATCTGCCTTTGGAGGATTGGGTCTTGGTTTTATTTGGGATTGCATGATCCATGCGTTCCTGAAGGTGTTCATAGAATGCGTTTATAAAGGATTCTGCGGTCTGGGCCGTATTTTCTCACCATTAGCCAAATTAATGGAGAAGTGCGTTCATAAGCAGCTTATGTCTCATTCAGAATGGTCTGCTTGCCACCTCTCAGCATGGCTTTAGGCCACATCACAGCACCACCTCCACCCTCATTTCTTTAACAAATATCATATTCCAAAATAGGAACAACAGGCTTTCTTCAGCCCTATTTCTAGACCTGTCAAAGGCCTTTGATATGGTCAACCACAAAGTACTCATCCGTTCCCTAAAATCCATCTCCTTAGATAACCATGCTATTCAGTGTTTCCTATCCTGTCTGAATGGCAGACAACAGGCTGTATTATGGCAGGGCAAACTGTCCACCCTGCTACCTCTCACCCTTGGTGTCCCTCAGGGCTCTATTCTAGGTCCTCTATTCTTTTCTATCTTCATCAACAATCTTCAAACTGCCATGCATGATGCAACCTGGTTTCAGTATTCAGACGATTCTACCCTGATCTGTATGGCCTCCTCCCCTTTAGACCTGCAAACCTTAACACAAAACACATTTAACACAGTTGAAAACTGGCTCTCTAATCACCGTCTGTTAAATCCCAACAAAACTAAACTGCTCCTCTTTACCCCCACCAGTAGATCCACCCCATTTTCCTTCTGCATCACATCCAACAATGGTACCTCTATCTCTCCAGGTTTTAGGAGTAATAGTGGACAGTTATCTCAGATTTGATCTGCATATCAGTAAAACTATAAAAACCATTAATAGGAAGCTTGGCTCATTATACAGAAGCAAACCTTTTCTAACTCCATTAGCTAGGACTGCAATCACCTGCTCACCTACTCTCTACCCTTCTGTATGCCTCCCCCGTACTCTCCAATTTGAGAAAAACTGAACTTAGTAAGCTATCTCACTGTTACAACCACATTGCCAGATTTGCCATAGGCTCAACATATAGGACACACCACTGTCAAAACCTCAGTCTTCTCAGGTGGCTAGAACTGCCTAGCCTACTTCTGTTCAGTCAGCTTATAGTAGCACACATAATTTTGTACCACCCTGAAAATACTCTGGCACTCAGAAGTATCATAAAGCCATACAGTAATTCAAGGCAACTGCGATCATCCCATAAACTGTTGGTCCAAACCCACAAAGCCATTAACTCAGCAGGTGACTCCCTGTTTACCAACTAGCTCCATTTAAACCAGCTAATTTGGCTGACTTGAAGTTCATAATATGGAAAACATTTTACTGATTGCTCTGACCTGTACAAGGAGAATATCTGAGTTGTAAGATTTTTTTGTGAGTTAGCCGTATTTCAGTTTTCATAGAGACAGGTTTTCTTGGAGAGCTAATGCTCCTTTTATGCCTGAAGTGGTATCTGAGTTTACTTTAAGCCAAATTGTACCTCTCCCCATTTTCTTTCTGAAGCTAAAAATGTGGGGAAAAGGATACTCCTTACCTTGGATGTCCACAGACAGCTCATGTACTATCTTGACAGAAATAAATCTTTCAGATTTTTAAGAAGCTGATTTTACTGTAACTCAATTTTGCCATCCCTGCTTCTTCTCGGCTATGTGGCACCCCCTAAAAGAAACTGGGAGTTTGTAAAAGAGTGAATTCAACTGTATGTCCTTTAAATTATCTTTTGTGTACTAAACTTTTAAGCTACATTTAGATAAACATGGTGTGCACACCAACATGAGGCCGCTATGAAAACTTTGTTTCTTAGCTCCCTATTAACTAGCTTAAAGGTACCTCATGCCCCTAACTTTCCAGTGTAGAGCTGCTTCCCCCTAGTAGAACTGTGCTGTCATAACTCTGATACTGTAGTTGTACTAACCTGACTTGGTTTCCATTTTTGTCTGATTGATTTTCGTGGTCTGAGGCTCATTTGCAGTCTGGGTTCTACCTGCTCCTTTCGCCCTTGCTTTGCTTGGGGGCTTTTTGCTCTCCTACCTGCCCCCATTACACCTAAAGTTAAACTCTACTTATTCCACCACATCAGCTTCCTCCATCTAATCTGAGCTTCTCCTCTTCCCACCAATTTGCACTAACCCTCCCCTCGTCACTTAATATCTTACTTCAGCTTCCTATCTCATTGACTCCTCCCCCATGTAAATTATCACCTATCCTACCCACTACTCTACAACGCACACTCTCCCTACCCCTCTTTGCCTTACCACGTCCACAGAAAACCACTGCTGTCTCACTATTCTTTATGTAACTTCTTCACACCATTTCAGCATCCATATTTAATTTACTACTTCCCTCTTACTATATTTACTGTACTCCTCACTACAACCTTCTTTCCACAGTTCCTCACTTCAAGTCCTCATTCTACCATGTTTCTTCTTACCCTCCTTACATTTATGCTGGTCTCCCTATCTTCCCTTTCATCATACTTGATACCAGTTTCAGCTGCACTATTCCCTACTACAGGCACTGCTTCTTTCTCTAATTTCACACATCACTACTCCCTACCCATCACTCCTTATTTATTTCTCATGAACCACAACTTCTTTAAACCCAAACATTATCCAGCACCACTATACTTGTATAACATCAAACATACTCACAACATCTCCATATTTAAAGCCCATCTTTTTGGTATTTTCAGTAAATTTGTGGTGACATCCACCCTAACCCTGGTCCCAATTTCACACCATCCCCATCCCCAGCCAATTCTCCAGCTGCAGATAATAAACTTAAATGTATCTCAGTAAACATTAATTGTATTTGTAATAAAGTCAGCAAGTGACATGCTTGGATAGCACTACAATCCCCTAATTAGTAATCACTGAAATCTGTCTCAAACCTTATGTCAAAGATATTGAAGTACTTCCCCTTGGGTTCAACATGATCAAAGCTGACCGACTCAAAAGAAGAAGATGTGATGTAACCATACTTTATCCAAACTCCACTCCTTTAACTCCTTATAACTGTCTTTTACCTTCCTTTGACAAAGCCAAACTAATTATCACCTATCTTGTCCTAAATAATAGCAAGAGACTGTTATTGCACTGTACATACCCCCTGGCAAGCAATCTATCAACTCTTGAAAATATCCTTTCCTGGGTGTCAGTCCGTATTTCTTTGGAAACCATAATACTGGGGGATGTCAAAACTAACCGACAGAAACTTAACTCCCAGTTCTCCACAGACAGCATTAACCTCTTTAGTTTTTCACAACTCGTAACTCACCCAACCTATACCAACTCATCATAACAAAGAGACTCAATTATTAACTGGATTCTGGTCTACCACCCCAGTAAGTACATTTACCCGGCAGACCTTTACAAATGTACTAAATACTATTAATTGGTGTTTCCTTAAACACTTACCCCGTGATGAGGCAGTCGAAAACTTAAACTGTACATTCCTAAATACTTTAAACAGATTAGCTCTTGCCAGAAAGCAACAAGCCACAATTAGCTGTTCTCCCTGGCTTACTGAAAATACCAGATCTCATGTAAAAAAAGAGGTAAGGCCTGGGTATGCTACTCAAAACAGAAAACACAAAATAATCTACAACTCTTTAGAGCACCATGTAACCTAGTGAAGAAACATGTGAACTTGGATAAAAAAAAAAAAAAAACAATTTAAGCAGAGCCTCAGGGTCAGCATAAAACTACACCAAAGGCTTTCTGGCAATCAATCAGAAACAGTTATACATCCTGGAAGTAATTCTTTCCCTAGACTTTCCAGTGACAGTACCTCTTCCAATGTAGCATCTCAGTTTAACTCTTATTTCATCATTAACATAGCTTCCATTACTGACAGTTTCCCAACATCACTTTCTACTTTCTCTCATCATCCTCCTCCTAGCTGCCTCTCCACTTTCTCCATACAACCAGTACCCACATTGTTTATTAAGTCCCTGCTAGGCAATATCAAACCTTCCTCCCCCTCTGCTGATAATCTTCCTATTAAGTACCTAAAAATGTCAGTTGACTCTAGCATACCCAGTATCTGTACTCATTAATAGATCTATCAAGGAAGCCTATGTCCCCCCCTGTGGAAAAAGTTTTTCGTTCTTCCCCTCCGCAAAGGTGGCACCTCCACAGACATATCTAACTGTAGGGCTATTACTATTCTTTCTCCTCTGTCCAGAATACTAAGGAAATGCATCCATAAACAATTTCATCAATATCTTCTTGACAATAATCTTCTTTCTCCTACACAGCTTAGATTCATACCTGCGCACAGTACTTCCACTGCTCCTCTGTCCTTTACTGACACAGTAAATAAAGCTTGTGATTCAGGTAACATAGTTTCATCTCTATTTTTAGATCTATCAAAAGGTTTTGACACTATCTCCCACCCTAAACTCTTGTCCCAGCTGTCCCTACTTGGATTAACTGAAACCACCTTGCAGTGGTTCACCAGTTACCCCTCGGACAGATATCAATTGGTCAGATGGAATTCTAGTTTCTCCATTTATCTACCAGTTAGCACTGGGGCTCCTTAAAGTTCAATCCTGGGTCCCACTCCTCTTCAACATTTTTATTAACCATCTTTATTCTGTCTCTAAACAAGCAAAACTTATTCAGTATGCCGACAACTCTGCTTTAGCCTGCTCCTCTAACAATCTTACCCATCTTTAAAACAACTCAAGATGCCTTCATTTCCATTGAGTCGTGGCTCACCAACAACCATGTCATACTCAGTCCTTAAAAAAAAAAAAAAAAAAAAAAAGCTCCTGCTATTTTTATTCAGTCAACTCCCCCCAAATTATTCTAACTTCACAATTACTTTGCTTAACAATATAACAATACTACAATCGAAGTTTCACACACTAAGCTGTTAGGCGTAACAATAGACAACAATCTTAAGCTTGACCTGCATATCAGTAGTAACATAAAAAAGACTAATCAAAAACTGGGTATGTTGTATAGAGTTAAAAAAAAATCATCACTACCCCACAAAAGTAACTTTTGCTTCCACTTAATCTTTTACCATCCCTTCTTTACACCTCCCTTATCTTAATGAATCTTCACTCTTCCCTAAAAGTAAAACTCAGTCAGTGCTATAACAAAATGACTAAATTTGCCACTGGTCAGCCACTCTATTCTCACCACTGTTCTGCTCTCAAATCCTTAAATTGTCTAGAACTACCCGGTTAACAAATGTCAATAAAATAAAAAAAAAACTACCCCACCTGCTGACTTTTAATCAACTAATGTTAACAGACATAATACTTAAGCAATAACCGATGACGTGGTGTGGTATATTGAAGATTTACCCACGGTTGGTGTAGTTTACTCACAAGGGTGATGCCCGAGTGATTAAACAAAGGCAACCGTGGGTAAATCTTTAATATACCACAATCACGGAATCGGTTATTGCTATTATACAATGACATTATTTAAGAAAAAAATACTTACTTTTCTTAAATAAATTGCTGTTCTTCTGCCGGTTGTGGTATACTGCTTCTGCATTTTGATGTACTGCGCATGCGTATGGGACTTGCATTCTCACGCATACCCAGTACATCAATGCTTTGAAACGGAAACATCAGAGAAAAGAAAGTCTCCGTTGCTCCGTTTTCTCTGTCTTTTTTTTTTTTATTGTTTAAAAAAAAAAAAAAAAAAAAAAAAGGTTTTGGAGCAGTTTATACCAACGGAAAAAAGTCCAGTTGACTGGACCTGTTTTTGTTGGTATATTGTGGGATTTACAATGGGCACGCTGGTTGGGCTTGGCCAATCAGCGTGCACATTTTAGAATATTAATAGGGAGACATTGTATAATGTACAATTCCTCATTGTCACAATCAACCTCAACATTACGTCAACATTATATTCCATCCTGCGACTTATTTTGCATCTGCTATCTATTTGTAAACCTTAAAGATCAGTTGGAGTCCTTGTCTCTTAACGTTGTGTTGCAAAAACCTGGAGTAGTATTCCAGAATCAATCAGACTAATACCTCACTACTATTCCTTCAAATCTCGACGTAAAGAACATTTATCCGACAACTGGATCTGCCAATGCTCCATGCCAACTTAGCTCCAATTTCTAACATGACTGACTTATGGGGGAGTTCCCACTGGGATGACTTGACCGGCTGTCCATACCCTACTATATCTTCTATTACGGTGTGCTCTTTGCTTGTTTGTCATTCACCACTCCCCATTTTGTTGCCCAGTCTTTCCCGTCATCAGTTTTATACCCTCTCTCTGCGTATCTTCAATTTGGGATCCCCTTTTGTATCAGTACCTTCCCAGGGTCCTCTCCTGTTTGGTATCTACTTCTCTGAAGTACGGGCTAACACAGAAGGTCTTTGGCTAATGAAGTTCGCGGATGACTGCAAACTAGGAGCCATAATCGAAACTCCTAATGATGTGGACATCCTACAAAAGGGCCTCACTGAGACAGTTGCCTCATGTCAAAGCCATGGCCTCAAGCTCAATGCCAAACAGTGCATTGTCATCCCCTTTGGTAAAAACTCTGTACCCATGAACTACAACATAAGCAGTAGTATACTTAACACTGAAAGTGTGATGAGACCTTGGGACACAGGTGGACAGTAGTCTCTCCTTTGATAATCACATCGCCACAGTAGTCAGGAAATCCTTCTACATGGCACACCTCATCACAAAATGTTTCTCATCCAGAAAAAAAGTGGTCATTGTTCCCCTCTACTCATCACTCATTAGACCCATTATAAAGTACAATGCCCCTTTTGGTATGTACCTCACAAGACATTTACAACAACTGGAAAGGCCTCAGAAGTACCTCACAAAGAAGATTACCGGCCTCAAACAGATCCCCTACGCAGACCGTCTCAAAAAACTCCAGCTTTACTCCATCACATATCGCCTACTCAGAGGTGATCTCTGCCTAACATACAAAGCTATGTCAAACCCAGAGCTGTTGGACATGCTCCACTTAAAGAAATCCCAGTCCATCCGAGCTACATGCTCTAGGGACCTAAACCTTGTCACCACATTAAACAGAACATGCCGGAGGGATAGATTCCTTTCCCAGAGACTTCCCATACTCTGGAATAAACTACCTATCTATATCAAATAAAGCTCCTCATTAGCACTCTTCAAGAAAAGTCTTGATGATTGGATGGGAAATAGGAAATTCACTCCGGGGATCACCTCTGTGGCTCTGCTCGACAGTGACACAGGAAAATAATTTTCTTGGGTGGCAAAAGCCAGGGTACCTTTTTGGCTGGGCTTGTACAGGCCCCAAGGCCGATAGCCTAGTACCTACCTATGAACCTATGAGTCTTAGTGTAATATAGTCTCCTCCTCCTCCTTCCTACATAAAAAGTTCTAATTTCCCTTCACCCTTCCTAGCCTTCTCAGAAAGAAAAAAAAAAAGTGAACTGTTATTTAAATCCACACCTCAGTGCAGGCTAAATGAAATTTTGTTGCTTTGAGCTCTGTGTGCAGACAGTACATATAACAGATATAAATAAACATTTGTAACATTTGACAGAACAGTATGACATAATTACATTTTTGTATCTCTGTCTATTAGCAGCACTTAGTATCACACAAGTAGATATATTGCACAGTTGAGATTTGAGCCTTATGAGACTAGAGCACTTTCAGTTGTACGGAATGTAACTTATTCTTTGAGTTATTGCACAGGTGAGAAGAACCTAAAAATGGGTTGATTGCACTTTAAGTAAGAGATTCCCGTCAGACTGTGTGGCCTCTGACTAGGTGATCTGTTGGCTTGCATTGCTACTCAAGTTTAGTAGTCTATGGATAAAATGCGAAAACAAAGCCACTAAGGAACTCAGGCCAGAAAAATAATGTAAACGTATTTTAATAAAACCGTTTTCACTCCTCACAAAGAAGGAGCTTCTTCAGACAAAGTAAAAGGCGCAAAAGCGCTTTTTTAAAAATACAACAGCTGATTGTTTCTGTGATGTCATTTCCTTTACAGCTGGTAACATTACGGAACACTTTTTATATATCGTAAAAAACAGAAATATAGTCAAATACTACATAAAACTTCCTGAATTCTAACTGTGTTCACTTTGATATAAACAATACCTTATATTTCCGTTAAATGTTTTTAAATACAGTTGTAAATGGTTCAATACACCGAAGCTTTTTATCTCAAGCACACTGATACCTCGAGGGAGCAACAAATAAACTACATGTTTGAAGATGTATCTAATACCTATATTAATAGTGTTATAAAAATTTTCCAAATAGTATGAAAAATAAAGAGTATTAATATAAAAATATTAATGTAAAAATGTAAAAATGTGGAAATGAAAAAATCCTGCCAATTTCATTTCCACATTTTTACATTTTTACATTAATATTTTTATATTAATACTCTTTATTTTTCATACTATTTGGAAAATTTTTATAACACTATTAATATAGGTATTAGATACATCTTCAAACATGTAGTTTATTTGTTGCTCCCTCAAGGTATCAGTGTGCTTGAGATAAAAAGCTTCGGTGTATTGAACCATTTACAACTGTATTTAAAAACATTTAACGGAAATATAAGGTATTGTTTATATCAAAGTGAACACAGTTAGAATTCAGGAAGTTTTATGTAGTATTTGACTATATTTCTGTTTTTTACGATATATAAAAAGTGTTCCGTAATGTTACCAGCTGTAAAGGAAATGACATCACAGAAACAATCAGCTGTTGTATTTTTAAAAAAGCGCTTTTGCGCCTTTTACTTTGTCTGAAGAAGCTCCTTCTTTGTGAGGAGTGAAAACGGTTTTATTAAAATACGTTTACATTATTTTTCTGGCCTGAGTTCCTTAGTGGCTTTGTTTTCGCATTTTATCCATTTGTTTCTTTATTTGTTGCTTTCGCAAGTTTAGTAGTCTGATAGCCTGAGGAAAGAAGTTATTTCTGAATCTAATTGTTTTGCAACATATACACTTCTGTAGTGCTTGCCCGAAGTCAAGCAGAAGAACCGTCTCTGAGCCGGGTGAGTTCAGTCTCTGGCAATCTTTGTAGCTCTATCAAGACACCATGCAGAGTTCCTGTATAGATGGAAGGGTGGACCTGGTGATCCTCTCTGCCACATTCACCACCCTTTGGAAAGCATTACGATCTATAGCCTTGCAGTTCCCATACCACACTGTGATATTGCTTAAGATGCTTTCAGTGATGACTCTAGAAGGTTGTGAGGACCAAAGATGAAAGGTTTGCTGTCTTCAATCTGCATAGGAAGTGGAGCCTTTGTTGTGTCTTCTTGACAGTGTGAATTGTGTTACTGGATCATGTCAAGTCTTCTGCGATGTGCACCCCCAGGAATTTGGTGCTCTTCACCCTTTCTACTGTTTCTCCCTTGATTGTGAGAGAGGGATGTGCTTCTTGTTTTTTTTTTTTTTTCCTGAAGTCCAGTATTACCTCACTGGTTTTGTTTGCATTCAGAGCCATATGGTTGTCACACCAGTCAATCAGATGCTTCAGTTTCCTCCCTATATGCTGTTTCATCATCATTGCTGATTAAGCCTACTACTGTAATGTCATCTGTAAATCTGATGTGATTTGAGCTGTTCTTAGCTGCACAGTCATGGTGAACAGCAGAGGACTGAGAACAAATCCTTGATGGACTCTCGTACTCAGTGTAGTTCTCTCTGAGGTATTATTACCTACTCTCACTCTTTGAGGTCTATCGATGAGGAAGTCCAAAATCCAGTTACACATGAGACTGCTGACACCCAAATGAATCAGTTTCTCAATCAGATGTTGGGGTATAACTGTGTTATAGGCAGAGATTAAGTCAATGAATAATAGCAGACATAACTGTTCTTGTTTTCCAGGTGAGCAATGGATGTGTGCAGTGCCAGCAAGATGGCATCTGCAGTGTAATGGTTCAATTGATAAGCAAATTGGAGTGGATCCAGTTCTGCAGAAAGATATGTTAAATAGTTTTTGACCAGTCTTTTGAAGCAGTTAATTACGGAAGATTTGAGAGCTACTGGGCAGTAGTTGTTCAGGCTTGCTGGTTGAGACTCTTTGGGTATTTTGATATGATTGTTGTGTTCTTGAAGCACTTGGGTGCTATGGCCTGATGTAGAGATGTGTTAAATATGTCAGTAAGAACAGTCATAAGTTAAACTGCACAGTCTCTTAGCACACTCCCCAGAATGATGTCTGGTCCAGCTGCTTTTCTTGGGTTCACCCAGCTTAGAGTTCTCTGAACATCGGCTGAACTGAGGCAGAGTACTTCTACATTTTGCTTGGTGGTGAGTTTTGTGGCTTTTGTGCCATTCCCTCTGTCAAACCTGCTGAAGTAGGTGTTGAGATCATTTAGAAATTCGGTGTTGTCATCACTCTTTGAAGATATAGGTCTGTAGTCTGTTAAGCATTGCATTCCTGCCACAGAAGTCTGGAGTCCCTTAGGTCTGAGAAGTGACTCTGGATTTTTCTGTCTGTAGGAATGCTTTGCTTCCTTCATATCCCTATTAAGGTTCTTTCTTGTCTCTCTGAGAGCACCTTTGTCACCTGCACTAAAAGCAGCATTGCATGTTCTTAGGAGCTCATATGCTACTTTTGTGATCCAGGGTATTTGATTGACCCTTATGGTGACTGTCTTGTTGTGACTGTCACATTGTCCATGCACTTAGATATGTATGGCAACACAGATTCCATGTACTCTTCCAGACTTATGTGTTGGTTTCCCATAGCTGCTTTCTCAAAGTGATCCTGGAGTGCTGCGACTGCTCCCTATGGCCATACTCTTATTTGCTTCTTGGTTGGCTTGCTTCTTAGTAACAGTGATTTGTACACAGGGATTAGCATGATGGCCAGATCCGACTTACCCAGGTGTGGGTAGGGTACTGCCTTATAAGCCGGCTTGACGTTGGTATATACTTTGTCCAGAGTATTCTCTCCCGTCGTCATGAAGTCCACATGCTGGTGATAGGTAGGACTGACTTTAGGTTTGCTTGGTTGAAGTCACCTGCTGTTATGTGAGCAAACTCTGGATTTTGATTCTGCAGTTCACTGATTGACTGGTGAGGTGTGCCCAGTGCCTCATTGGTGTTGGCACTGGGATGAATATATACAGCTGTGATGCTCATACCATTTAACACCTTAGGCAAGTCGAAGGGTCTACATCTTAGTGAAAAGAACTCAATGTTTTCAGAGCAGTGAATGGTAAATGCCTCACAGTTGGTACACCATCTGTTATTTACGTAGATACAAACACCTCCTCTTCGCGATTTGCCAATAAGGATCTCATTCATGTCAGCTCTAAATAATGCCAGCCCTTCCACATTTTCCCACAAAAACATATGTTTGCTTTGGAAGATATCCTCTCCTGGATTCAGAAAACATCAGCAATGAAATTATAGTTATGGAAGATATCAGTATCAACTGGCAAGATCTGATGATTGACTCCCCTACTAATAAACCTCTATGGTTATAGCCAGCTTGTTACCAATGCCCCCCGTATGCATAACAGCAATAACCTAGGTGCAACTCTTGATTAGATACTAATTTCTAATCCTGACAAATACTTTTAATCCCTACACTCTGCCCATTATTTGAGACCACCTATCCATATTCTTAAATAGATCCATACCACAAAATACAAGAACCCACACATACAAAACCACCAGAAATGTCAGGAACTTTGACCAACAAAGGTTTAACGAAATCCTAAAATGCACTAACTGGAATCCACTTAAAACACTACCACTAGAAAGAAGATGCCATTGAATACTTCCAACAATGTATTTCTAAATACTCTTGACAGCCTAGCCCCCCGCTGCACCAAGGGACTAAAAACTAAGCATGCTTCCTGGCTAATGAGAAGTAACTGACAACATTTACAAGATAGAGATGAAGCCTGGAAGGAATGGCACAATAACAAGTCTGATGCTAACCAAATCAAATATAAACAGGCAACAAAGCAAAAAAGTTAGTGAACTTAGATAAAAAAAAAAATGTCCAACCAAATGGCAAACCACAAAAACAACCCAAAATAATTTTGAAAGTACATCTCAAACCTTCTTACCCCAGGCTGTAAACAAACTCCGTCACTACGCCCTGACAAAACTCCCTCAGAGATAGCCAATCGGTTTAACTGTCATTTTATAGGTAGAATAAGCAAACTGTTAACAATTTCCACTGCTGGAATTACCTCAAGCCCCATCTCTGATCCCCATCCAACCTTATCTCATGACTCCTGCACAAACAAAAAACCCTTCACCTCTCAGCAAAGTAGTACTACATATTCTATCCCCTTTTCTGTTAAACCTGTTCCTACCTCTCTCATTCAAAAACTACTTCAAAAGATAAAACCATGCTCCTCCTCTGACAATCTCCCCCGAATACTTAAAACTTGCTGCAGAAACCATACCATATCCTGTCAACATCCTCATAAATCGCTCCATAAGAGTCCAGTGTCCCTAACCTCTGGAAAAAATTTATCACCCCATTACATAAAGGGGGCAATGCCAATTAACTATCCAATTATCGACCAATCTTCCATCTTCTCTCCTCTTTTTAAACTCCTGGAAAAATGCATACATAGCAATTGCTTCACCATCTCATCCAAAACAAATTACCCCTACCCAACATGGTTTTCACACATCATGCAGCATCACCACTACCCTAATCTCCTTTATGGACACTGTCCAACTCTGTTGACTCTTGTAATAACACCTCTGTCTTACTACTAGACTTACAAAGGCATTTGACACCATGCCCCACAGCAAACTTAATCAGCTGTCCATTGTAGGTTGCACTCCAGCATCCCTCCAGTGGTTTACAAACCACCTATCTAACTGCTAACAATGCATTAATTGGCAAAATAAACTATCCCAGTATCAAACACAACTGGGGTACCACAAGGCCCCATACTTGGACCCTTACTCTTCAATGTTTTCACCAACAAACTTCACATCTCATCACCCCTTAGCTCCATTATCCAATATACAGATAACACTACCATAATTTCCTCCTTTAATAACATGTAACATCAGCAACTCACCCAAACCACCTTCATCTTGGTAGAGATATGGCTGAGAGGAGCCCAGCTACTCCTAAATCCTAAAAAAAAGCAAAACTTTTGCTTTTCTCAGCAAAACCAATTTCATCTGACTTTAAAATATTCCATCAGGATAACACAGAAGTTGAAACAGTTCCTATGGCTAAGCTACTAGGCATTAGCATTCCCATAGACAACAGACTAACATTTCGAACACCACATCTACAATAGCATTAAAAAAAATGTATATCAAACTAGGAACACTCTATAGACAAAAAAACTTTCTTGGATAACTCACTAGAAAAATGCTTGCCAACACCTGCTTCCTTCCCTCTCTCTTGTATGCAGCCCCATTATACACCAATTTACAATTTTCTCTTAAAAACAAGCTCCAATCCTGCTACCATAGTATTACCAGATTTGCCACAGGCTGCTACTACCATTCCCATCACTGCCTAGCTCTGAAAGAACTGAATAGGCTCATACTTGCACACCACCTAAACCTAGTTAAGCTGTACTCTGCACATAAATGATATATAAATAATAATAAATATACACCTGATAGTTGCCCAGCCTTCAAATCTGTCAACGTTCCAAACAAAAAAGTTGGACAGTGCTTGTACGCTCATGCTACTGCCAAGCTCTGGAACTCTGCCAACAGACATTACTAAAATTGAGTGCTTCAACAACTTCGTACACACCCTAAAAATGTATTTTCTTTGTAATAAGACCTGCCCCTGCTCCTTCCCTAACAGGTGAACTCCATCCATTCTAGGGCCTTTCCTTTCTACATCTGGAGATCCCTAAACCATGAATTTCATCCACTAACCATTACCATATTGAACTAAGAAACTTCATGTATTTCTACACCCTTAACTATTCCCTTCCTACACCACAGTTCTTCTAAGCATATGCTTGCTTCTAATATTCTGACCCTCACTGTTTACAACTTTTTTTTTAATAAGGTAGGATTAAGGTAATCTAACACATTACTTTTTAGTATTGCCTGTCAAGTACACGTATTATTGTATCTACCTCTCTCTACTTATTTAGTATTCATTACTTAAAGTGCATATAAAAAGTTTACACACCCCTATTAAATGCCAGGTTTTTGTAATATAAAAAATGAGCCTACAATAAATAATTTCAAAACTTTTCCCACTTTTAATGTGAATCTATAGCCTGTACAGTTCAGTTGAAAAACAAATCTGTTAGGGGAAAAATATAAAAAATAAAAAAAGTACAGTAAGCTGGTTGCATAAGTGTTCACACCTTTAAACTAATACTCTGTTGAAGCACCTTTTGATTTAATTACAGCATTCAGTTGTCTTGGGTACACACCTGCCATCAATTAAAGAGAGTCTGATTAACCCCAAATAAAGTTCAGCTATCCTACTAGGATTTTACTGACATACTCCGTTGCCTGTTACAGCAAAAGCCATGGTTCGCAGAGAGCTTACAAAGCATCAAATTGTTGAAAGGTATCAATCAGGAGAAGGGTACAAAAAATTTCCACAGCATTGGATACACCATAGAACACAGTGAAGGCAGTCATCAAAAAGTGGAGAAAATATGGGACAGTAGTGACGTTGCAAAGAACTTGACATCCCTCCAAAACTGATGAAAAGACAAGATGAAAACTGGTCAGGGAGGCTGCCAAGAGACGTACAACAACACTGAAGGAGCTGTAGGAATTTCTGGCAAGTACTGGTAGAGTACTACATATGACAACAATCTCCCATATTTTCTATATGCCTGCGCTTTGGGGTAGGGTTGGAAGACGGAAGCCTTTTCTTACACAGAAAAACATCCAAGCCCAGCTAAAATTTGCAAAATATTACATAGTCACCCAAAAGCATGTGTGAAAATGTGTTATGTTCTGATGAGACCAAGGTTGAACTTTTTGGCCGCAATTCCAGAAGGAACGTTTGGTGCAAAAATAACACTTTACATCAGCAAAAGAACACCATCCCCATGGTGAAGCATGGTGGTGGCACTGTCATGGTTTGGGGTTGCTTTCCTTCAGCTGGGACTGGGGCTTTAGTCAAGGTGGAGGGAATTATGAACAGTTCCAAAGTCCAGTCACTTTTGGCCCAGAACCTTCAGGCGTCTGCTAGAAAGCTGAAGAGGAATTTCTCCTTTCAATATGACAATGACCCCAAGCATACATCCCAGTAAACAAAAGAATGGCTTTATCAGAAGAAAATTAAAGTTTTGGAATGGCCCAGCCAGAACTCAGACCTAAATCCAATAGAAAATCTATGGGGTGACCTGAAGAGGGCTGTGCACAAGAGATGCCCTCGCAATCTGACAGATTTGGAGTGATTTTGCAAGGAAGAGTGGGCAAATATTGCCAAATCAAGCTCTGCTGTGCTGATAAGACTCCTACCAAAGAAGACTGAATGGTGTAATTAAATCAAAAGGTGCTTCAACATAGTATTAGTTTAAGGGTGGGCACGCTTATGCAACCAGCTTTAATGTACGTTTATTTTTAATTTTTTTTCCCAAGCAGATTTGTTTGTTTTTCAATTGAATTGCACAGGTTATAGGTAACATTAAAGATGGGAAAAGTTTTGAAATGATTTATTGTGGTCCCATTTTTTATATCACAAAAACCTGGCATTTTAACGGGGGTGTGTAAACTTTTTATATCCACTGTATTTAATGTGTGCTTTAATACTTGCTGTTGTCTTGTTCATGTGTAATGTCTTAACTCATTTATCATTTGGAGCTTTTCTCCCCAGACCTCCTCAGAAAATGCATTCCTGACCCAGTTGAACTTTCCCAGTGAACACATGTTAAATAAATAAAATATCCTTCTTCTACAACCAAACACCATTTTTTCCTTCCCATTGTCTTTTGGTATGTTCTATTCTTAACTTTTCCTCCTTTCTGCTG
Organism: Protopterus annectens; assembly: GCF_019279795.1. NCBI lineage: Eukaryota > Metazoa > Chordata > Ceratodontiformes > Protopteridae > Protopterus > Protopterus annectens. Next base: position 19,749,141 of record NC_056738.1, on the reverse strand, counting down.
AAGTATCACCTCCTTTCCTTCCTGTTTGCATTACAGAGAAAAGTTGGCACTTTGTTCTATATCCATTGTTAAGCTCCCAATGTTGCCTGTGTAGCATTTATGCAGTGCTTCAGTTTACTAGTACTGGCACTTTGTATTGGGCATGCTACTTGCACGCTATTGATTTGAGGTCACATGCTTACTGCCATTTTCATACTTACATAGCTTTATTATGTACCACTTTTCTCAGTCATGTTCATGCAGTGTGTCATTTATGCATACCTGAACCTCCTCAGACTGTGTATCTTGCTACTTTGATCATGCTGTGTGTCACAGTGTGGTCATATTGATTTTCTCTGAATACCCTTAGTGTTTGAGATGCAGCTATTGAAAGGCATTGCAGTAAAGGGATGGCCTGAACAAAAGACATCATTAAAGGAAAAAAAAATTTTTTTTCATCTTATTTTTTCCTGAAAAAAAAGAAAATTTGGATTCAAAGCAAAGTATTTAGAGCATGGGTATCTATTTTTCTGCTTGCATCCCTCAAACTTTTAAGTTGAACAGGAAAAAAAAAAGTTTATGCCACACACGGTACAATGCAGGGCTTCAGTTCTGACCACATATGAAGTACAGACATTTGTTTCTAAATGCTGGTATGCACTGAAGACCATTTGGGATATGCCAGTCACTTTTATTAACACTTTCCACACCCTAGCTGCACTCTGCAATAAATTGAGGAGCAATTGCTTGAGAGGATAAAAAGTCACACATGAAAATAGTAAAACACCAAGAAATATAATGTTTTGGAAACTAGTATTTCAACTCTGATAGAATCAGTAGTTGAGTCTTTTGCTTGGAGTAGAAATGCATAGTATAACTATAATCTAAAGGAAGAGATGATATACCCAGTTTAATATGAGCATTGAGGTGGAGTGGATGAAGAAATGCTCCTTTTCACAGAAGCTATACATCTTGTAGGTGTCAGTGATTATTGCAAGTTCCCTGAGATAATCAGATTGACAGAAAAGAGAAGTGTCATCAGTAGGTACTTGGCTATCGTCCAAGGGGCCTAAGTAAGCCTAGCCAACAAGGTTCCCTGGCTTACGCCACCAAAGAAAGTTAATTTCCTATGCCCCTGTCGAGCAGAGCCACAGAAGTGATCTCCAGGGTGTATTTCCTATTTCCCATCCACTCAAGATTTTTCTTGAAGAGTGCTAATGAGGAACTTTACTTGACATAGATGGGTAGCTTGTTCCAGAGTATAGGAAGTCTCTGGGACATGAATATATCCCTCCAGCATGTCCTGTTTATTGTGGTGACAAGGTTTAGGTCCCTAGAGCGTGTAGCTCGGAGGGATTGGGAATTCTTTAGGTGTAGCATATCCAACAGCTCTGGGTTTAATATAGCTTTATATGCTAGGCAGAGATCTTTTCAGAGTAGGCGATATGCTACAGAGTAAAGCTGGAGTTTTTTGAGATGGTCAGTGTAGGACATCTGTTTGAGGCCAGTAATCCTCTTTGTGAGGTACTTCTCTGGCCTTTCTAGCTGCTGCAGATGTCTTGTGAGGTATATTTCAAAAGGGGCGTTGTACTCTATAATGGGTCTAATGAGTGCCGAGTAGAGGGGAACAATGATCTCTTTTTTTTTTTTTTCTTGGTGAGAACCCTTTTGTGATGAGGTGTGCCACGTAGAAGGATTTCCTGACTACTGTGGTGATGTGATTATCAAAGGAGAGACTACTGTCCACCTGGGTCCCAAGGTCACTTATCACACATTCAGCGTTAAGTAGACTGCCGTTTATAGTTTCATAGTTTAGTACTAGGCTATCTGCCCTGGGGCATTTGTAAGCCTAGCCATAGTGATGTGGCTTTTGCCACCCCATGAAATGGTGCAAAAATGTACAGAATAAATTTAGAATACTGTGCCTCTGTCTAGTAGTGACACAGTGAAGGTCCCCTTATATAATAGAATTAGTTTACTGTGCCCCTGTCTAGCAGTGACACAGATGTGACCCCTGGGGTAAACTTACGATCTCCCATCCACTCATCAAGATTTCTCTTGAAGAGAGCCAGTGAGGCGCTCTGCCTAATATGAACTGGGATCTTATTCCAAAGCATGGGAAGCCTCTGGGTTATGAATCTATCCCTCCAGCATGTCCTATTCATGCTTGTGCCGAGGTTTAAGTCTTTAGCTCTCGTGGTCCTGATGGATTTGGATTTTTTGAGGTGGAGCATGTCCATCAGATCCTGATTGGACATGGCCTTGTACGTCAGGCAGAAATCGCCTCTGAGCAGGCGGTATGCTACTGAATAGAGCTGAAGTTTCTTTAGTCTGGCAGAATAAGACATATGTTGGAGACCCTTGATCCTCTTGGTGAAGTACCTTTGTGGTCTCTCCAGCTGTTGCAAATGCGGGGTGAGGTACATACCAAATGGGGCATTGTACTCAATCATGGGTCTGATGAGGGAGGAGTATAGGGGTACAATGACATCCTTGGATCTGGATGTGAATCCCTTAATGATGAGGTGTGCAAGGTAGAATGTTTTTCTAACCACTTTGGCAACGTGGGTTTCAAATGAGAGGTCACTGTCGACTTGGGTCCCTAGGTCTCTGATTACTTTTTCCATACTCAGTGGGTTGCTGTCTATGTGATAATTTGTGGGTACTTTGTTTTTCCCAAAGGGGATAACTATACATTTTTTGGCATTTAGTTTAAGGCCGTGACTCCGGCACCAGTTGTCCATTTCTGTGAGGCCTTTTTGTAGGATGTATGTGTCCGCTGGTGTATCGACTATGGCGCCTAGTTTGCAGTCATCTGCGAACTTTGTCAGCCACAACCCTCCCATGTTTGCTTTAACATCTGAGAAATAAATGCCGAACAAGAGGGGTCCCAGGACAGATCCCTGTGGGACACTGCTTGTGACTGGCTTTGAGTCTGACATTGCTCCAGCGATTTTAACTTTATGTGTTCTGTCCTTTAGCCAGTTTGCAACCTATCTAGTGACATAAGGGTTTATGTTTAAGCTGTTGAGCTTATCTATGATGCCTGAGTGGGGTATTGGGTCAAAGGCCTTAGCCAAGTCCAGGTAGGCTGTATGGACTGCTTTGCCCTCATCAATGGCTCTAGTGACTGTTTCAAAAAAGTCAACCAGGTTCAAAAGGCAGGATCTGCCCTTTACAAAGCCGAACTGGGTGGGGTCAAGTGTCTGTAGGTCCCCTATGTCTCTGTTTATGAGTTCCATAATGATTCTTTCCATAGCTTTGCAGACCAGGCTGGTTAAGCTTATGGGGCGGTAGTTCCCAGGGTCTGTAGAGGTACCCCCTTTGTGGAGTGGGACCACTGTTGCTGTACGCCAGTGTTCAGGTACATATCCTGTAGTAAGGCTAAGGTTAAATAGTATTTTTATGTGCGGGTTTAGCTCCTCTTGGAGTTCACGTAGCACGCAACCCGGGATACCGTCAGGTCCCATTGATGCTGTGTTTTTAGCTTTGTTGAGGGCGGTTCTCACTTGGACATCTGAGATGACAGGGAGATTCAGCTGGGATAAGTATTTCTTCTTTAGGGGGTGAGGGAGGGGAGAAATTTGCACTGAACCTGTCAGCCAGAATGTTGGCAATATCTGTGGGTTCAGTGTATTTTTTGTTGTTGTGAACTAACTCTGAGCATATCTGAGGGTTTCCGCCCAGGTTTCTAACATAGCTGAAGAAGGCTTTGTGGTTATCTTTAGTGTCCTTAGCGATTTTTCTCTCAAAGTTGGCCTTGGATATTTTTATGAGAGAACGTAGTTTTCTGCTAATGTTGATCAGAGATGTCTTCCCTTTATGGGATTTTGCTCTGACTTGCAGTAGCTTCCTTCTTTTGTTATACAATTTGTTAATGGCTGAGGTCCACCAGACAGGATGCTTGCCTTTGGTGGAGAGGGACTTGGATTTATTTGGGATTGCATGATCCATGCATTCTTGGAGATGTCCATAGAAAGCATTTGTGAAGGATTCGGCATTGTGGGATGTGGTATTCCCTGGCCCAGTGGGCTTAAAGGATACCATCTCAGTCTTAAGAAGAGTGAAGTCTGCTTTTGAGAAGTTTTTCACTGTGGTCTTTTGTGCTGGGGGTGGAGGTGGGATATGTATATCCAGGGTGATTAGTTTGTGGTCAGATCTCACTAGTGAGGGGTATACCTCCGGTACAGAGCACTTTGTCCCCATGTTTGTGATGATCAGGTCTAGTATATTATCTCCCCTAGTGGGAGAGGTGACTAGTTGTTCCAGTGCATTTGAATTTATGAATTCCAGGAACCTTTGGGCTAGGGTGTTAGGGCTAGAATAATGTACCCAATCTATGTTTGGGTAGTTGAAGTCTCCCAGTATGATGGTATTTTTGTGATACATTCATATCCTCCAATGTCTTCAGGAAGGCTGAATGGGGTTCCTGAGATTGGGAGGGTGGTCTGTAACATGCTACCAGTTGTATAGCAGTTTTGCCTATGGTTAGTTGCACCTGTATGGTCTCTGATGCTTCATGTGTTGCTACTAACCTGGAGGTGTGGGTGTCCTTGATGAATATGGACACTCCCCTCCTTGTGGTTCGCCCAGGTTTTGGGGCGAAAAGCATGATACGAGGTATAGCCTGGTAGCTGGGGTGCTCTCAGGAGCCTTGAACCAGGTTTCAGTTACTGCACAGACGCCGATGTTCTCCATGCTGAGGAGTGCATCGAGTGCCTGCATCTTGAGATTTAGACTTCTGGCGTTGAGCAGCATTACCCTTAGTGTTTTTCCATTTTGTTTTCTAAGGAGGTGGGTTTGTCTTTTGAGCCTTGCCTAAAAAGGCACTATGGGGTGGCAAGAGCCTTAGCCAATATCCGGAAGCCCAGTGGTGACAGGTGTAAGCCATCCCTTGCGAAGCAGCTTGGCTTGTCCAACATGTCATCCCAGGCAGACAGACATTGGATCCCCTTAGAATGACACCAGTACTTGAGCCAATTATTAAAGCTGATCATCTTGTCTTTGTATTGTGGCATCATTCTTGGTGAGGGCAAGATGCTGCTCAGGGTCAGGGTCATACCAGCCTGGGCTACATAATTGGAGAGCTCCTCTATGGCTCTTTTCATGTAGTCAAGGGAGGTACGTCTCAGGTCATTCACGCCAGCATGGACAATGACGGAGTCATATTTGTACTTGCTTTGGAGTGACCTGAGTGCGTGTGTTATGTGGCGGATCCTAGCTCCCGATAGGCAGCTCACAGTCACCCTCTCCTTGTTCAACCTGGTAAGCGGGACATCAGTATGTCTGACTATAGAGTCACCTATTACTAGTGTATCAGGCATGGTGTTTGGCCTTAAGGGCTGTGATTGGTTGACACACTGATTTATTGAAGTATGTGTTGCATGTGTTTTGTTTTGAGGTGGTGGATTTTTGGATGTCTGCTTTTAGAACCTCCGAGTATGTCTTTGTGTTTTTATGTGTTTGGTTTGCAGTTGTGGTAGGTCTATGTGGGGACTGGGTTTGTTGTGTGTGTGGTTACCATCTCCTCCTGTCTGGTCATGCCAGCCCTGAGTTGAGAGAGTTCAGCCTCCAGTTTGGCTATATAGTTGCATCTCTCACATGCATTTGTGTTTGTTGGGAGGAGGAGAGGGTTGTCTGTGTACATGAGACAATTGTAGCATTGTCTCAAGATACCCAGATTAACCAGCTGAACTGGAGAGGATGCCAGTAATCTACCACTCGACATGCTAGAACAGTATAAGGAAGTGCTGTGCCTTTAAGGGAAGTGGATATTCACAGGGGTGGTAGGTGGATGTAGTGCTTTACTTAATACGAGCTTGCTTACTTAGTAGAGAAGTTTTGAGAACAAGTGGTAGGCTTATAATATAGTGAGTAGTCTGATTATACTAAGAGTAGAGCTTCCTTAAGGGAAAATTTGAAGAGCAGACTTGGCGGAGCCAGAAGAAGTTTAACCGGTGCTGAGCTATGCGCACAAACTCGCGCAAATGCGGATTTTAAACAGGGAACTACAAAAGAGCTAGAAATGGTCCAAAGCAACCAATTACTACAGCTCTTGTGCTGAGGTCACTTCCTACAGGGACAGGTAGGCTTCTCAAGGCTCCCCACTCCCACTGGTGAGCAAAGAAACTTCCTTCTATCCAAGTAAGGTAATGGAAAACACAGGAACTACACCACAGCCCAGAATACAGCAATGCCTGTAAACTGGTCTAAACTAGTCGAGGAGAGGCGGGAAAACAAGAATTATTTTTTTGTTTTTTTGATAGAAACACACAGAAAATGCAGAAACTGTGATAAATCAGTTACACAGGCTAGCACACTTTAGTGGGCAGCCTCAACAGTTAAATTAAACAAACAAGCTTTCAATCAAATTCGACTAAAAAGTAACTTTAAGTGCAGATTTTAAAATAATGCAGCAAACAGCTAAAAAACAGTTTAAGCTTATTCAGGGTAAGCTACAGAAGCTATTCCAAGTAAAAAAACAGCAAAGATACTTAAATCCAGAAAGTAGTCGCTTTTCTGAGTTCTCTGTAGCTAGGACCACTCTGCAGGACCACAAGGAGCTTGTCTGAGCAGTAGTTGATGGGTACAGAGTTTTTACCAAAGGGGATGACAATGCATTTTTTGGCCATGAACTTGAAGCCGTGCTTCTGACACCAGGCATCTGTCTCAGTGAGGCCCTTCTGTAGGGCTTGAGGCCATGCCTCTGACACCAGGCGTCTGTCTCAGTGAGGGCCCTTCTGTAGGATGTCCACATCATTTGGGGAGTTGACTCTGGCTCCTACTTTGCAGTCATTTGCAAACTTCGTTAGCCAGAGACCGTATCTGTTAGCCTGTACTTCAGAGAAGTAGATACCAAACAGGAGAGGTCCAAGGACTGAACCCCGTGGTACTCCACTTGTCACTGGTTTGAAGTCAGATTTGGAGTTTGCAACTTTTACAGTGTGGGTTCTGTCAGTGAGCCAGTTGACAACCCATCTTGTGACATAGGGATTTATACCTAGTGTAGTGAGTTTAGCTATAATTCCAGAATGGGGGATGATGTTGAAAGCCTTGGCGAGGTCAAGATAGGCTGTGTGAACCACCTTACCCTCGTCTACGGTTTTGGTGACTGCCTCAAAGAAGTCGATCAGGTTCAGAAGGCATGATCTGCCTTTCACAAACCAAACTGGGTGGGGTCCAGAGTTTGGAAGTTACCAGTGTCTTTGAGCTCCACGATGATACATTTCATGGCCTTGCAGACCTGGCTCATCAGGCTAATGGGGGCAATAGTTCCCAGGATCAGTGGTGGCTCCCCCTTTGTGGAGTGGGATAACTGTTGCTGTGCGCCATTCAGTGGGCACAAAGCCTGACATGAGACTATGATTGAAAATGGTGCATAGGTGGGGAGCCAGTTCGTTCTGAAGTGCATGTAAAACACAGACTGGGATGTTGTCTGGTCCCATGGATGCTGTGTTTTTGGTTTTAGAGAGTGCAGCTTTTACCTGCATAGATGTGAGTACAGGGACACTGCATTTTTCCTGTATAGATATGGGCCCTTTAGGGGGTGAAAGGGGGGTAAAATTAGCAATGAACCTACCTGCCAGGATGTTGGCAGTATCAGTTGCTTCTGTAATTTTCGTGCTGTTGTGCTGTAACTCAGGGCAGATGTGGGTGTTGCCATTGAGAATCTTGACATAGCTATTGATCCAGGGCGTTGGAATTTATGAATTCCAAAAAGCGCTGAGTGAAGGAGTTGGTACACGAATAGTTTTCCCAGTTAATGGTGGGCTAGTTGAAATCACCCATTATTAGAGTGTTTGGTTGAACCCTAATATTTTCCAGTATATCAAGAAAAGAGGAGTGGGAATCCTGGGGCATGGTAGGAGATCTGTACCAAGCTACAATTTGGATTGCAGTTTTGCCCAGAGTTCATAGGTTGGTACTAGGCTATCAGCCCTAGGGCCTGTTCAAGCCTAGCCATAACAATTCCCTGGATATTTCTTTCCACAATATTTACTTCCCTCGACCCTTGTCTAGCAGGGTGACTGACATATGATCCTCAGGATAAATTTCCTGTCTCCCATCCAATCGTCAAGGTTCCTTTTGAAGAGGGCCAAGGAGGCGCTCTACTTGACATGTATGGGCAGTCTATTCCAGAGTCTGGGGAGTCTCTGGGTAAGGAACCTATCCCTTCAGCATGTTTTGTTCATTGTGATGACAAGATTTAGATCCCTGGAGCGTGTGGCTCTGAGGTATTAGGATTTCTTTAAGTGGAGCATGTCCAACAGCTCAGGGTTTGACATGGCCTTGTATGTTGAGCAGAGATCGCCTCTGAGTAGACGATATGCCACAGAGTATAGCTGGAGTTTTTTTAGATGGTCAGCATAGGGCATCTGCTTTAGGTCTGTGATTCTTTTAGTGAGGTATTTCTGTGGCCTTTCCAGCTGTTGCAGATGTCTTGTGAGGTACATACCAAATGGGGCATTGTACTCTATAATGGCTCTAATGAGGGATGAGTACAGTGGGATAATGACCTCCTTTTTTCTGGATGAAAAGCCCTTAGTGATGAGGTGTGCCACATAGAAGGATTTTCTGACTGTTGTGGCGATGAGGTTATCGAAGGTGAGATTAAAGTCCACCTGTGTCCCTAAGAGTCTCATTACACTTTCGGTGTTTAGTGTACTTCCACCTATGTGGCCCTTCAGAAGGGCCTCACAGAAACGGATAACTGGTGCCAGAGCCATGGCCTAAAGTTAAACGCCAAGAAATGCATAGTCATACCCTTCGGGAAAAACAAGGTTACCCCTAGCTTACCATATAGGTGGCAATCCACTGACCACAGAAGAAGTCATCAGGGATCTGGGGACCCAGGTTGACAGTAGCCTTTCGTTTGACACTCATGTTGCTAAAGTAGTTAGGAAAACCTTCTACATTGCCCACCTGATCATGAAGGGATTCACATCTAGATCAAGGGAGGTCATCGTCCCCCTGTACTCATCACTCATTAGACCTATGATTGAGTACAATGCCCCATTCGGAATGTATCTGACCCGACACCTGCAGCAGCTGGAAAGGCCCCAAAAGTTCCTCACCAAAAGGATAAAGGGTCTCAAAAATATGTCTTATGCTGCCCGACTGAAAGAACTCCAGCTCTATTCAGTCTCATACTGCTTGCTCAGAGGTGACCTGTGCCTGACATATAAGGCCATGTCAAACCCAGATTTGATGAATATGCTTCACCTCATAAAAATCTAGATCCCTCAGAACCACAAGGGCGGGAGACTTAAACCTTGACACGGTTATTAATAGAACGTGCTGGAGGGACAGATTCATCACCCAGAGACTCCCTATGCTGTGGAACAAAATCCCGGTACATGTGAGGCAGAGCACCTTGCTGGCCTTGTTCAAGAGGAATCTTGACCAATGGATGGGAGATCGCAGATATACCCCAGGGATTACTTCAGTGTCACTGCTTGACAGAGGCACAGCAAAATAATAGGCATAGTTTTATTCAAACTAAAGGGGTGGCGAAAGCCACATAACTATGGGCTAGGCTTATAAATGCCCTTGGGCAGATAGCCTAGTATGAACCTATGAACCTATGAACTTGGATAACCTCGGATGCATTATGCTGCGCAACTAGCTTGGAGGTGTGGATATCATTCATGAATATGGGCACACACCTCCCTTTGGTGTTCTGGTCCAGGTTAGATGGCCAAAAAGTGTGGTATGAGTTATAGCCTGGTTTTGCAGGAGTGCTTTGTAGAGCCTTGAACCAGTTCTCAGTCACTGCACATATGTCGATATTCTCCATTTTAAGGAGTGCCTCGAGTGAGTGCATTTTGAGATTTAGACTTCTAACATTGAGTCCGTGGAAGGTTGGCCGCCAGGCTGGCAACTCAACACCGTAAAACTCTACTGCCAATCATGAGCGGACAGGTGATCCGCTGTGGTGACCCCTAACTGGGAAAAGCCGAAAGAAGAAAACTTCTAGCATAGAGTAGCATTGCCCTCCGTTTTTGCTTGCCTGTTCCTGTTACGGTGGTGAATTTGTCATTTGAACCTTGCCTAAAAAAGGCACTATAGGGGCGGCAAGAGCCTTAGCCAGTATCCGGAATCCCAGGGGCGAGAGGTGTAGGCCATCTCTGGCAAAGCATCGTGGTCTGTTGACCATGTCGTTCCAGGCAGACAGATACTGGATCCCCTTAGAATGACACCAGAAGCTTATCCAATTGTTGGTCAATCATTTAGTCCTTGTACTGTGGTATCATTCTGGGCGATGGCAGGAAGCTACTCAAGGCTAGGGTCATACCTGCCTGGGCTACAAGATCGGAGAGCTCTTCCATGTCTCTTTTCATGTAGTCCAGGGAGGTATGTCTCAGGTCGTTCACACCAACATGGACAATGACAGAGTCATATTTGTACTTGTTGTGGAGTGACCTGAGTGCATGGGTTATGTGGTGGATCCTGGCACCCCACAGGCACCTGAAGGTAACCTTCTCCTTGTTTAGCCTGGTGAGTGGGACATCAGTGTGCATGACTGTAGAGTCACCTATGACCAGTGTGTTGGGTACGTTGGTTTGCCTTATGGGCTGTGGTTTATTGGCACACTGAGTCTGTAGGCTGTGTGTCATTTGGGTTGTGTTAGGGGGTGGAGGTTGCTTGCGTTTATGCTTTGGAGGTATCTGTTGCTTGAGCAGATTATTATTGAGAAACTCTGCGAATGTTTGTGTTTCTGTGTGGAGTTTGGTGTTGTAGGCTTAGTGGGACTTTGTGATGAGTGTGGTGTGGCATAAGTGCTTACCTTCTCCTCTTGACTGTCAAGTTCAGTCTTGGTTGGAGAGAGCTGTACCTCCAGCTTGGCTAGATAAGTGCATCTTTTACAGGTTATGGTGTTAGTTGGTAGGAGGAGAAGGGTTGTCTGTGTACATGAGACAATTGCTACATTGCCTCAAGATGCCCAAATTCATCAGGTAGAAAGGAGAGAACACTTGTAGCTGACCCTTGGACATGCCTGAATAAGAAAATACTTTCCTCTAGAAAAGTGAGGAAAGTGAGTATAAGAGATGTTTTTCTCTAAGCAAGTGAGGAAAGTAAGTACAAAAACTGTTTTCCTCTAGGTAAAGGGGAAGGTTGAGTGCTGTAGTAATTTGTAGCTTATTTAGTGCAAACAACAAGTTCTGAACAAGTGCTGAGCACAAATAAGCAAATTCAAGCGCTAAAGCTTAGAATCTGTATTTGGATCTTGTGGCAGATAGGCTACCTAGTGCTTACCACTCCCACTGATGAGCTAGAATGCTTCCCTCCAACACAGAAAGGCTTGGGGGGCTCAGAAGCTTACAAACAGTCATGGATACAGCAAATCTGTATCTGGACTAGACTAGTTACAGGAAAGATGGGAAACAAGCGCAAACACGGGCTTTTAAACCAGAAAGTTGAAAGAGATGGAAAAACTGCCCAAGTGGCCAATAAACTACAGTTTCTGGGCCAGAAACCATTCTTGTGGTAGATAGACTTACCTAGTGCTTACCACTCCCACTGAAAAGCTAGATGGCTTCCCTCCAACACAGAAAGGCTTGGGGGGCTCAGAAGCTTACAAACAGTCATGGATACAGCAAATCTGTATCTGGACTAGACTAGTTACAGGAAAGGTGGGAAACAAGAGCAAACACAGGCTTTTAAACCTGAAAGTTGAAAGAGCTGAAAAAACTGCCCAAGCGGACAATAAACTACAATTTCTGGGCCAGAAACCATTCTTGTGGTAGATAGGCTACCTTGCCACTCCCACTGATAAGCTAGAAGGCTTCCCTCCAACACAGAAAGGCTTGGGGGGCTCAGAAGCTTACAAACAGTCCTGATTACAGCAAATCTGTATTTGGACTAGACTAGTTACAGGAAAGGCAGGAAACAAGCTTAGAATTTTTTTGTTTGATAAGTGGAAAGAGAGAAACGAGAAACAGAAGATAATTCAAAATTAAGGACCTAAGTGGCTTGCCCTTAACAAATGTTCTCTCTGTATTGGGTAGAATGAGCTAGTGACACTAGACTGGAATAGAGCTGGGATAGAGCTGAACAGATGGGACTGGTAGGAGTGTCTAAAGTCAAAATATGATCTCACTGTACTCTGTTGAGTGAGCAAATGAGATAGACCCAGGAGAAGTGTTCAAACACAAATTTACAGGTGGGGCGGGCATTTCCAAAGCCACCAAGATAAATACCAGAACAAGAACAGGGAGGGTGGGCAAGAAACTAACTGCAGAGACAGAGGGAGACCACAGTATTCTATGAAACAATTAAATAGAAAAATATCTGCAGAGTGAGAGACAGACCAAAATATTCAGTGAAACAAATACACAGAAAAATAAAATGTAGTACAATCTTTAACACTGTATGTTTGTACTTAATTCAGCTAGAATGCAGTTAATTGTAGGTTTGTAGCAGAAGCCAAACAACTCAGCTATTGAGCTGTAATAAATTCATAGATATGTGACTAACACTTATAAATACAGAGAAACCCTCTAGGCTAAGAGTTTAACACTGGATATCAATGAAGTGAAACACAATAGCCCCCACTAACTGCAGAAACAGAGAGAGACCACAGTATACTATAAAACAATTAAATAAAAAAATAAATAACTACAGAGAGAGACGGACCAAAACTCAGCTAGTAATGCAGTTGATTGTAGGTATGTAGCAGAAGCCAAACAACTCAGATATTGAGCAGTAATAAATTCAAAGACGTGGCTAACACTTATAAATACAGAGAAACCCTCTAGGCTAAGAGTTTAACACTGAATATCAATGAAGTGAAACACAATAGCCCCCACTAACTGCAGAGACAGAGAGAGACCACAGTATTCCATGAAACAATTAAATAGAAAAACAATTAACTACAGAGAGAGACGGACTAAAATATCAATGAAACAATTAAATACACAGAAAAATAAAATGTACAATCTTTAACAATGCAAGTTTGTACTTAACTCAACTAGTAATGCAGTTGATTGTATGTATGTAGCAGAAGCCAAACAACTCAAGATATTGCACAGTAATATTGAAGTCCGCACTCTCTAGAAAAGGCATGGCCAAATTTTTCATATTGGTGTGCATGCAGTACACAAATAAGGAATTCAGAAGATTTTTTTCATAGGTGGGAGTTGAGATATGTAATATGGACTCTAGAGAAGACTGGCAAAATACTAAAAGAATTATGCAAAACAAGATAGTCACAGTCCTAGAATATAGGAGTTCTCAACTGCAGAGATTGTCATCAGTTCAGCTATTAAAGTTTGAAAAGCAGATTACATCCTTCAGCTACATTGCTGATGCCAGAAAATCAGGATAAAGTGAAAGAAATGCTTTAAGAAAGATATACATTAGTAGAGATAAAAACTTCAAGGATAGAAACTGCAGAAAGTACTAGATTTTATGTATTTATTGACATTTGATTACCAGGAAAGTCTAACTGGGTAGGAGACAGTTTTCAGTAGAGATCCGGGACGAACGCTCCCAAGTATTGCAAAATATTTTAAGAACAGTAATTTTACAGTCTTCAAAAACAATACAAAAACGGATACAGTTTATATAACTATACCAAATTAGACATAATATGAAAACATTGGTTCTGAGTAGGTACAAGTTATATGACACTGATTTCATGTTTAGAGACATTTTAGCCAGTTTATAGAGAAATTAAAAGCAAGTTAGTATAATACAAACAGGAAGTGCACAGTGAAAAGCAGGCTTATGGTATATTTAGAGAACTAGGAGAGAGAAGTTGATAGAACGGAAAGTAAGGCGATGTAAGCTATGAATCTGCATTTCTTCACATTTAGATGTATAATTTGCAGGTCAGAAACAGATGACAATGTCAGAGGCAGTTGAAATATCTGCTGTTGAAGCCGGAGTAGTTTGTGAAGCAACTGAGCTAAAATCTTATGTAGTTTGTGCTCTTGATGGTTAACTGTATAGAAGAATTCGCAGACATTTGTAGAAGACAAATACATCAAAACTGAAATTTTAGTAGGAAGAGCACACGAAGAGTATTACAGCTAGAGAGATAACTGTGGTGGGGTGAAGGAGGTGTCTGCCCCAGGTGAAACTGTTACTAGAGGGCATGAGGGTCTGATTGGCAGGTGGCATCAAGGCTGATACTACGTTTGTTGTTACAAGTGAATACCAGTGTTAAGGTCATTTTTTTTGCTCGCTAGCTTTACATTGATGAAGAGACAGTTTGGTGAACTAATGAGCGTGTCACCTGGCATATCTGCAGTTCTGCACCCAGTCCTGTTGCAGAGAAATAGATTGTGAATGTTATGGTAACTGTAGCTTTAGATGAATACTTCAGAAGTTGTCTTTCCTGAATAAAGAAAACCAGAGATACAGAGTAAAGCAGTCTTGTTAAATTGCCTAGGTATGTTGGACTGTTGAAGAACCCAGACAGCAATATGGACTACTTCAGAATTAAAGATGAGTCTAAGTAATGAAAAGTGTCAGTATTAAAAATGTTTCTGAATACAAAATTTGATTTTGCTGCAAACTACACTTAACTTGTCTCGTGCATTTCATTCATTTTTCGATTGCCTGCTTATTTCATTGCAGGATTGCCACATAGCTGGAGTTCATCCTCACATTCATTGGGTGAGTATGGTATTAACCGTTCTTAAGAACAGTATCCACAGATATCCACACCTCCAGGCTAGTTGCTCAGCAGAATGCATCTGAGGTTATTAAAGTGCAACTTACTCTGGGCAAAACTGCAATCCAAATTGTAGCTTGCTACAGATCCCCCACCATGCCCCAGGATTCCTACTCCTCTTTTCTTGATGTACTGGAAAATATTAGGGTTCAATCAAACACCCTTATAATGGGCGACTTCAACTACCCCACCATTAACTGGGAAAACTACTTGTGTACCAACTCCTTAGCTCAACGCTTTCTGGAATTCATAAACTCCAATCCTAGATCAACTTATCCACACCCCCACCAGGGGCAACAATATCCTAGACCTAGTCATTAACAACATGAGTGACCCAGTGTTCCACACCTGAAGTCCAACTCCTCATTGGTCCGATCCGACCATAAGCTTATCACCCTTTATATCCTCATCCCTCCCCCATTAAGGAAACCACAGTAAAAAATTTCTCCAAAGCCAACTTCATTCTTCTTAAGACAGAGTGGTGAACTTCATGACACCCATGCAGATGGACAGTACAATTACAACTGCTGAATCCAACACAAATGCACTCTGTAAACACTTACATGAGTGCATGGATCGTGCTATCCCAAACAGAAACAAGACGCTATCCTCCAAAAAAAGGAAGCCAATCTGGTGGTAATCTGCCATAAACAAACTGTACAACAGAAGGGAGAAACTGTTGCAAAAGAGAGTAAAATCCCATGAGTGGAGGAGCTCCCTGGTCAGCCTCAGTAAGAAGCTGGGATCCCTTATAAGATCCTCCAAAAGTAGCTACGAAAAAAAAATCGCCACTAAATCCAAGGACAACCACAAAGCATTCTATAGCTTTGTCAAGAATCTAGATGGCAACACCTAGATCTGCTCCGAGTTACAGCACAAAGGTACGAAAATTACAGAACCAACTGATATTGCCAACATCCTGGCAGATAGGGTCAGTGCTAACTTTACCCCCCTCTCACCCCCTAAAGGGCCCATATCTATAAAGGAAGAATGCAGAGTCCCTGTAATCACAACTACGGAGGTAAAAGCTGCACTCTCTAAAGCCAAAAACACAGCATCCATGGGACCAGACAACATCCCAGGCTGCGTTTTACATGAACTTCAGAACGAACTGGCTCCCCACTTAAGCACCATGTTCAGTAATAGCCTCACATCAGGCTTTGTGCCCACTGAATGGTGCACAGCAACAGTTATCCCACTCCACAAAGGGGGAGCCACCACTGATCCGGGAACTATCGACCTATTAGCCTGACGAGCCTGGTCTGCAAGGCCATGGAATGTATCATCATGGAACTCATAAACAAAGACGTTGGTAACCTCCAAACTCTGGATCCCACCCAGTTCGGGTTTGTGAAAGGCAGATCATGCCTCCTGAACCTGATCGACTTCTTTGAGGCAGTCACCAAAGCCGTGGATGAAGGTAAGGTGGTTCACAACAGCCTATCTTGACCTCGCCAAGGCTTTCGACACCATCCCCCATTCTGGAATTATAGCTAAACTCACTAAACTAGGTATAAATCCCTACATCACAAGATGGGTTGCCAACTGGCTCACTGACAGAACCCACACTGTAAAAGTTGCAGACTCCAAATCTGATCTCAAGGCAGTGACAAGTGGAATACCACATGGTTCCATGCTGGGACCTCTCCTGTTTGGTATCTACTTCTCTGAAGTACAGGCTAACACAGAAGGCCTCTGGCTAACGAAGTTCGCAGATGACTGCAAACTAGGAGCCATAGTCAAGTCCCCAAATGATGTGGACATCCTGCAGAAGGGCCTCACTGAGACAGATGCCTGGAATCAGAGCCATGGCCTCAAGCTCAGTGTCAAAATGTGCAGTTAAATCCCCTTTGGTAAAAACTCTGTACCCATGAACTACAATATAGGCAGCAATCTACTTAACACCGAATGCGTGATGAGACCTTGGGACCTAGGTGGATAGTAGTCTCTCCTTTGATAGTCACATCGCCACAGTAGTTAGGCGTCCTTCTATGTGGCACACCTCATCATAAAAGGGTTCTCATCCAGGAAAAAAGAGGTCATTGTTCCCCTCTACTCGTCACTCATTAGACCCATTATAGAGTACAATGCCCCTTTTGGAATGTAACTCACAAGACATCTGCAGCAGCTGGAAAGGCCACAGAAGTACCTCACAAAGAGGATTACTGGCCTCAAACAAATGCCCTACACTGACCACCTCAAAAAACTCCAGCTTTACTCCGTAGCATATTGCCTACTCCGAGGTGATCTCTGCCTAACATATAAAGCTATGTCAAACCCAAAGCTGTTGGACATGCTACACCTAAAGAAATCCCAATCCCGCCGAGCTACATGCTCTAGGGACCTAAACCTTGTCACCACAATAAATAGGACATGCTGGAGGGATAGATTCCTGTCCCAGAGACTTCCTATACTCTGGAATAAACTGCCCATCTATGTCAAGCAAAGTTCTTCATTAGCACTCATCAAGAAAAATCTTGATGAGTGGATGGGAAATAGGAAATACACCCCGGGGATCACTTCTGTGTCTCTGCCCGACAGTGGTACAGGAAAATAACTTTCTTGGGTGGTGTAAGCCATGGAACCTTGCTGGCTAGGCTTACATAGGCCCTTGGGCGATAGCCTAGTACCTACCTATGAACCTATAAGACAAACACACACACACTGACATGGTATGTACAACTAAAGTAAGCTTAAGTAATCAACAGATGTTATGTGATCCTATCTCGCCTACATTCTGTACTGATGGGTTCGGAGCCGATCCTCGGCTCCGACTCGGCACGCTATGCAATAGAGCGAAGTCTCTAATTGGCTGAGCTATTCTATATCCCAGGATGCACCACCACTAATTCCCCAGATCTCGTTTGCCGCTTACAAAGCAAGGACGTGGTCTCGAGCTTGGCTGAGCTAAGTGCTTTCTTTATTAGGTTTTTCCTGTCAGGAATTTCTTAAAATTAACCAAAAAGCTGTTTTAACAGCTATCGTTGTGTATGAGTGAGTTTTTTTTTTTGAACTTCTTTGTGGTAAAATATTGTTTGTTCAGGGAAAGGTTTCCGTTTAAGTTAGAGGGGCCTTCCCCTCGTGCGTGAGTAGCCCTTTTTGTGTAGTGTTTGTGAGGTGATCAAGTTCCCATTTTTAGTTAGAGGGTTCTTGGCCCTCCTGTTGTGTGACCAATACCCCTTGGTTAACTAATTTTTTTTTTTTTACTGTTAGTGTTTGTTCTGATTATTGTGTTTTTTCTTACTGTTTGGCATTATGTCGAAAGAACACAGACCCTCTGGATATAAAAAAGGCACTAGATGCAATTACAAAATGTCTATAACAGACTATCACTCCCTTTGCATGTACTGTTTAGGACCCAAACACCTTCAGAAGTCTTGTAGTGTGTGTCATGCTTTTTCCTCTCGAGTCCTCCAAGAGAGGAAAAATAAATTGATCTTAAAAGGACTTATTAAGCCTACTTTTGAAGAGGCCTTATCTTCCTCTTCTTCCTCTAAGAGAAAGAAATCGTCGGCTCCGACCAGCCCGTCGGAACCGACCACTAAGAAATCTAGGCAGGCTTCTCCATCGGCTCCACAGACTTCGGAGCTGAGGGCGGAACGGTCTGCCTCGATGCCTCCAGCCTCGACTCCTCTGGCTTCAGAGCCGATGGCTGCAGCTTCGAGAGGCGGATCACCTTCATCGGCTCCGCTGATTTTGGAGCCGATGAGGGTTGTCCGCTCAGACTCTTCCCCTTCGGCGCCAAAGTCCTCTTCGGCACCGAGGGAAATTATAATGGAGTCTCCTTCGGCACCGATTTTGATCGAGACAATTCGGAGCCGGTCCCCGAGTCCTTCGGAACCGGTGGAGAAGTCTAGTCGGACCCATTCGATTTCCTCTCAATCCTCCAAGATGTCAGATTCGGACATCGACAGGGTGCTCCAAAGGCTGTTTCAGTCTCCAGTCTTCAAAAAGTTAGTTTCGGCTCCAGCCCAGTCGGCTTCGGAGCCGATGGTCCCTTTACCCTTGGTTCCTCCTCCAACAGCCTCGGCACCGTTGGAGTCGGTGCTGGTGGAGCCGATGGAGGTGTCCGGGTCGGCTCCGACCCTTACTCCTACTCCGGCCTTTGGGTCGGAGTTCGGTACATGGACCTCTTCGGTCGGCCCCGAGGGTGGCGCTTCGAGACCGATGTTTTCGGTTCCGAGCCTCTCTCTCGGTGCGTCGGTTGCGGGAGTGCCGTCTGCTGTTATGGCTTTGGGGGTCAGACCTTTCCAGGAGTCTGGGGGTCCGGCCTTTAGAGCCATGAGGAGTGCTTTGGCCAAATCTTCTTTGGCTACCTCCACCGTCTCCCCGGCACCTTCCCTAGGCATGGAGACTGGGTCCTTTGTAGTCCCCCTGTCTCAAGACAGCAGAGCCCTGGGGCCTGAGGTCACCCCCATTGGGGGTCCCCCTCTTTCTGGAGGTCCCTCTGAAGAGTCTTCGGAGGAACCCCCAAGAAAAAAACAGTGCAAGAGGAAGCACGTCAACTCCCCTGACAAGTCTATCACCTCCGACACCGATCTTGATGATGCGGAAGGGTCCCCCAAGTCGTCCTCGGATGATGTCTCCTTTGCTGACATCCTGGAAGTCCTCAAGCAACGAGGCGGCTGGCAGACCAAACCCCCTTCCTCTGACGAGTCGGTGTTCCTCAAGGCCTTCGGGGCTCAGCCCTCCGCCTCCTGGGTGTCTCCGCCCTTCGATGAGCTCCTGGATTTGATCTCTCGAAGGGTGTGGGAACATCCAGATTCTGTGGAACCGGTGCCTGCTCGCCCTAACAAATTTTTGTCAGCGCCCCCGGAAAAGGAATTTCTCACCAAGGGTGTGGCTGTAGATGCTATGGTTGTGGCATCTGCTACCCAGCAAGATGTGGCAGAGGCTTCGACGTCCGTCCATCCCCCTAATAAGGAGTCTAGGAGCATGGACAGGTACGGGAAGCGCACCCTCTCTTCAGCGGCCTTTACATTAAGGTCTCTGAATTACCTTGCGCACTTCACTAGACTTCAGAGGGATCTGATCAAGGAACTCTCAGATACCCTCTCTGGTAACCTGCCTGAGCAGTTAGCCCAGACGGTTAGCTCTAAGTTGGCTACCTTGTCGTCGATATCGAACTCGTCCATGAGGCTCATTTCGTATACACCCGAGGGGGCGAGTAGAGCGGCGGGTACGGGTGTTGCTCTACGGAGACAAGCCTGGCTCCGCCTGTGTCATTTTGCGGAGGCCTTCAAATCTTCCTTTGCCGACACTCCCTTTGATGGGTCCTCTTTGTTCGGACCCAAGATAAAGGACACCTTGACCCGCTGTGAACAAGAGGGTAAAACTTTGACTGCCGTAGGAGCATGGTTTTCCTCTCCCTTTCGGCCTTATCCCAAGGCTAAAAGAGGAGGGAAAATGTGGTTCCGTAAATCTCAGAAGAATTACCCCTCACAGCAGGACGATCCCCCCTCTAGAGGCAGAGGAGGGGGAAATTTTTCCGGAAGATGCCGTCCCAGAGGCGGCAGAGGCCCCCACAACACTGGAGGCCGCGAGTCCTTTCGTGGCTCTTCAACCTCTCAGCATCCCTGAAGGATTGCCCGACTGTGCAGCTCCGGAGCCAGTCGGGGGTCATTTTTCGAGGCACCTAAAGACCTGGGAGAGTATCACTCAGGACCAATGGGTGCTCCGAATCATCGCCGGAGGTTACGTCATCCCCTTTTTACACCCCCCCCTCCATCCAGAAAAATCCCGGACCCCCCACCCAGTCAACGGGATATTGCAGCCATCGAAATTTCAAAGCTGCTTCAAAAAGGAGTCATCCAACCGGTCCCCGTAGACCAGACCGGATTAGGGACTTACTCAAAATTCTTTTTAGTGCCAAAAAAGACCGGGGACTTGAGGCCCATTTTGGATCTCAGCAACCTCAATCGATCAGTCAAGAAGTCCAAGTTCCGGATGGTCACCTTACAATCCATTCTCCCGCTTCTGGAGAAAGGTGTTTGGATGTGCTCCATAGATCTCAACGACGCCTATTATCACATTTTGGTAAATCAGGCATCCAGGAGACATCTGTGCTTCAGCCTGGGAGACAGTCATTTCCAGTTCTGCGCACTGCCCTTTGGTCTCACCACAGCCCCCAGGGTGTTCACCAAATGTTTGGCGGTGGTGACTGCTCACCTGAGGAGTCTAGGATTCCAGGTGTTTCCGTATCTAGATGACTGGCTCCTAACTGCCACCTCCAGGCATCTACTATTACAGAACCTAGCAGCCACTATATCTCTAGGAACCTCCCTAGGAATCACCTTCAATTGGGCAAAGTCTGTGTTGCTGCCATCTCAGCTTATACGGTTTATCGGGGTAGACATAGACTCAAGGCAAATGCGGGTCTATCTTCCTACAGAGAGAATAGAAATATTACAATCTCAAGTCCAAGCATTGCTCCTCAAACGCCGAGCCCCAGCAAGGATGGTTCTACAACTGTTGGGTTCCATGTCGGCTACCGTTCTACTGGTGCCCTTAGCAAGATTACACATGAGGATTCTCCAGTGGCTCCTATCGGTCCAGTGGTCGTATCAGGAACTTCCTCTCAGTCACCAAATTATAATTACGGAGACGTGCAAACAGGACCTCCGTTGGTGGCTTATCTCGTCCAACCTGGATCAGGGGCGACCTTTCGTTCCTCCTCCTCCAGTGGCCACTTTGACTAAGGACGCCTCCCAGACGGGGTGGGGGTGTCATTACCTGGGCAGGTCAGTTCAAGGCAAGTGGCATCCCGGCGAGACTTCCCTACACATCAACATACTGGAAATGAGAGCAGTGCTTCTGTCGCTCCAAGCACTACACTGCTACCTCCCCCAAGGTATGATTGCCGTTCAGTCCGACAACATGTCAGTAGTCTGGTACCTGAACAAGCAGGGAGGGACCAGGTCCTACCCTCTTTGCAGAGAGGCCATGAGAGTATGGAATTGGACTGTTGCAACCAATCATTTCTTGGTAGCAACACATATTCCGGGGAGATCCAATGTGATAGCTGACAGACTGAGCAGAACCATTCTCTCCCCGCACGAGTGGTCTCTGAACGACAGAGTAGCATCTCAGATCTTCAGAAGATGGGGAACTCCTTGTTGCGACCTCTTTTCAACCCCTCTCAACATGAAATGTCTACGTTTTTTTTCTCTTACCCTGAGTCGGGGGAGGTTTCCCAAGGACGCCCTAGTCCAAGCTTGCCCCAACAGCTTACTGTATGCCTTTCCTCCGGTTCCCCTTCTTCCCAGGGTGATCCAGAAGGCGATTCACTTGCAGTGCAAGATGATTTTAGTTGCCCCATACTGGCCTCGTCAAGTCTGGCTGCCATTTCTTCGGAAATACGCACTGGACGGCCCATGGTTCCTGGACCAGGTTCCAGATCTCTTGATCCACCAGTCGGGACAGCTTCACCAGTCCCTTCACTCACTGAAATTAACAGCTTGGCTCCTCCACTTCCGACTATAGTCAAGAACCAGGCTTTAGACTCAGAAGTTATACATATCTTGTCCTCAGCCCACAAGAATTCGACTAAGAAAATGTATAATAGTAAATGGAAGAGATTTGCCATTTGGGCCCAGCTCCGGGGTTTAGATCCCATTACTACCCCGGTGGCGGACGTTTTGAAATTCCTAGCTTCCCTATTCAATCAAGGGTCTTCAGTCTCTACCATTAAGGTTCAATTAGCAGCTATTTCTAATTTTCATGCAAGTACAGACCCACCTTTGATGAGCAATAAGTTGTGTAAAGCCTTCATGAAAGGTGCTGGGCTGCTACGTCCTCCAGTTTCTCATCCTGCTCCACCATGGGATCTCAATTTCGTATTAGGTGCCTTGACCTCTTCCCCCTTCGAACCAGCAGCAACTTCTGACTTGAAATTTCTTACCTGGAAGACCGCTTTTTTGGCGGCAATTACATCAGCCAGAAGAGTTTCGGAACTTCAGGCCCTATGTGTCAACCCGCCGTACTTGGTTTTTCACAAGGATAGAGTATCCCTTAGGCCCAATCCATCTTTTGTTCCAGTTTCTGTCTTCAACAGTCTTTGGAACTTCCAGTTTTCTTCCCCAAATACTCAGACAGAGCAGAATATATCTTCCATTCATTGGATGTCCACAGACAATTGCGTTTCTGTTTAGATAGAACGCATCAAACACAAAAAACAGATCAGTTGTTTGTGTCCTTTTCAGACAATAAATTGGGCAAAGCCGTCACGAAGGTCACTATTGCCAAGTGGATCAGAGACTGTATCAGTCATATTTATTTTCTTTCTAATAGAGAGCTTACAACCACTGTGAAAGCTCATTCTACAAGGGCTATGGCTACTTCAACAGCATTTCATGCTAAGCTTGCCATTAGTGACATTTGTGCTGCGGCTACCTGGTCCTCTCCTCACACCTTTATTTCTCATTACAAATTGGATGTGGCATCTCGGGGGCGAGCTTCCTTCGGTTCCGCAGTTCTCAGGAGTGTTTTCCAGTGAGCACCCAGGAATCAGTTGCTAGGGATGCTGTCCCATCAGTACAGAATGTAGGCGAGATGGATCCCAAACATCTGAAGTTATGGTAAGTACATAACTAAAAGTTTTCCTGCATTGCATCTGGGGGATGTGAAACCAGAGCACCTGGCAAAGCCACAAGTAGACACAGGGAAAAGAAGTACAGACTGCACAGGAGACACCGTATCACTGAACCTAGAGTACAATGCTTTGAAGCCAGCCTCATAGTGTGGCATTACAATTATTTTACACTGCTTACATAGTGCCTGCAGTCTAGTAATAATTCTAATTTTTATTTTATTTATTTATTGACTTTTGATTACCAGGAAAGTCCATCTGGTTAGAAACCCATTTTCAGAGGAAGCCCAGGGAGAAAAGCTCCAAATTATTATAAAATACATTTTAAGAACAATAATTTCACAGTGTTCAAAAATATAACAAAACATCTGCAGTTTAAATAATTGTAACAAATTAAACATAATATAAAAAATTGGTTAAGAATCTATACAAGGTATATATCATTTAATATTTAGAGAAGTTTTAGGTAGTTTGTAGATAAATTAAAGGTAGGTTAGTCTAATACAGTTAGGAATTCCAATATGAAAAGAGGGAAAAACAGGTTTATGTTATATTTATAGAGAAAGAAGAGGAAGAAAATTTACAGTATAGACTTGATGGATACATATTAAGGAGTTCCATGCCTTAGCAGCCTTGCACTAGTACAGGCAAGGCTCAGCAGATTTGCTAAGTTTATGGACAGTCAGGAGTTTTTGGTCACTGGCTCGCAAGGGCCAACTGGGAACTTGGTTGTAGTACTGTACAGGCAGATGGATGCTGGATAATTTTTATAGGTGGTAAGAAGTTGTGTATGTTAGTTGATGTGGCAATTTAAACCAATTTATGCTTTTCAGTGCTATACAGTGGTGGGTTCTGAAAGGGGTTTGTGCAAATTTACAACTTTGTTATAGGATTGTTCAGGTGTTAATTTTTGTGAAGCCTGGGGGTTAGTAAGGTTGGGAGCACCACAAAAAAGTGAAGAGGAGATAAGTAGTGGCAAGTGTAGTTTTAATTCTGTTGGTGAGAGAGTTTTTGGCTCTAAAGCATCCCTAGAGTTTTGTATATGCAGGTCAAATGTAAGGTTATTATCCACTATCAGCCCTTGTAGTTGCTATGAGAAGTGACTTCTGTGGTTGTATTATTGAGAGAGGACTTTAAATTTAGATTTTTCATGAGAGAGGGATTTGGGGAAAAAGTAGTAGTTTGGTCTTTTTTGGGGTTGAGCATGAGTTGAGTAACAAAGCCATGTTTCAGTGGTTGTTAAAGCTTCTTGGATAATTTTTTGGAGGTGTACCAATACACTGCCAGATGCGCTAATGAGAGTGGAATCATCTGCATATTGCGTTAGGATAGCCTGTTGTGTGGAAGTATAGGGGGTGTTGGTGAAAATGTTAAAAAGGAGGGGACCAAGGATAGAGTCTGTGGTACAAGCGGTGGTGACTGAGAGGTAAGGGGCGAGCATGGAGTGCCATTTTACTGACTGATACTTATTGGACAGGTAGCTTTTGAACCACAGAAGGGGGGTTGTTAGAGACCTAGCGAGGACATTTGAAGTAGAAGTTAGCCATAACAAACTGCGTTGAAGGCTTTAGAGTAATCTTGAAATAAGGAAGAGTTTGCTATTATGGCTAGCTTTATTGACAGTGTTTATATAGGTTAGAAGGACAGTGCTAGTAGTTTGGGAAGGATGGAAGCCATGTTGTGTAGGGGATAGGTGTTCTTACTTCAGGAGATAATCTGGCAGTTATTTTTGAGTACATTTTTGTAGTATTTTGGGGAGGGGAGATAAGATTGCTATAGGTCTAAAGTCATTAATGTCTGTTGTATGTCTTCCTTTATGCAAAGGGATAATGTGACTTTTTCTAGAAAGAGCGGGAATGTGGGATTCCTGGGTCAACCTATTTAAAAGGATTGAGACAGGATAGGCAGTGCTATTGGCTGCTTTTTTTAGGTACTCACTTGGAGGGTCACTTTATAATACAGCAGTTAGTTTATAGCTAAAACAAAGCTGTTAACAAAAAGATGCATAACTGGCATGTGCAGTATTATCTACTCATCAAGCAAAAGGGAGCGCAGTGGCCAACTAAGTAAGAGGTCCTTAGAGTGCACAGACTGATGTTCTTCGTTCCACATTGCTGCAGTCCTAACTATTGGGTAGTCCGCTGTCCCAGTCGGCCCGAATACCAAAGTATATGGCTGACGTCGGTCAGGGCGCATTAGACTGACGTCAGTACGTCAGGGTACTAATGCGCATGACCGACGTCATATCCTCAGTCTTTTTTGCCGCATGGTCCGATGCAGAAGCAGTTTTGCGAGTGCAGGTTGGCGTTCTGAAATTTTCTGAAGCCGGAGTTTCAGACCGAATCAAAGTTGGCTAAGTACCCCGTTGGGGAACATTTTGGTTTTTTCTTGCCTCAGTATTTAACCGGATGTCAGAAAAAGTGAATAACTGTATTTCTTGTGGGAAACAGATACCTCATAGGGATTACCATACCTTGTGTATACCTTGTTTAGGGCCTGAGCACGACGTTGTTGGATGCCGCTCTTGTGCTAGATTTAACAAACACACTATTAAGAGAAGGTTAGACTGTGCCAGGTTAGTGTTTGGGAAGCGTTGCAATTATAAAATGCCGTCGGATGTTCCGACGCCGCTTCGTCAAAAACGCAAGGACAAAACAGCGAAGCCTAGAGTTGATGAACCGCAGTCTTGGACGTCGGTTCTTTAGAAGGCTCAGTGGAACCAGAGGTTTTGCCAGGAGTTTCTTTGGAGTCTCAGGCAGAGACTTTACTATTGCAGGATGTGCCTTCTCAGGAGGTAGGCCAGGCTGAGGGGGCTTCTCAGGTAACTGTTCTTCCCTCTCTTCCCAAGGTAGTTAGAGCCTCTCCTTCTGTTTCCAAAACTTCTTTGAGAGGTAGGCCAAGTTTAGCTTCAGTGGGGGCTTCTCCTAGCACTTCAGGTTCTGTGCCTAAGAAACATATGCTTAAAATGGCAGAAGATTTAATTACTCTGATTAGAGGTTCTATGCCCCCTCCTGATAAGAGGCCTAGGGTGGAACCTGAGTTTGAGAGTTTTGAACAGTGTTCAGAGGCTTCTGAGTCTTCTGCGGAAGACTTGCAGGAGTATCCTCCTTATTCTGATTCTGATGTGGATGATTCCACTCCTACAACTTCTCCTCCTGAGGATTTCTCATTTTCAGAGAGACTGCATTCCATGAGGGAGCACTTTAAATGGGAAGGCCAAGATTACTCTGATTCTAGGAAAAGGCTTAGGGAATTCTTGTTTTTACCTCAGCATAGGCCCTTAGCTATACCTCCTGTGTTGAATGTGGTAGAAGATGTTTTTGCAGAGGCTTCCCTGAACCCTGATTCCTTGCCTCCTGCTCCTGTTAAACCTGATAGGTACTATAGGGTGCCTGAAGCTCATAAGTATCTTTTTAAGAGTCCTAGGGCAGACCCGGAGACTGTTTCTCAGGGACCTAAAGGTGTTAAGGCCTCTGTTGTTAAAAACCCTGTTCCCACTGATAGAGGCAAGGGCTTTGGATAGATGGGGAAAGAAAGTGTATACTTCTTCCACTTTAGCCATGAGGGCGTTGAATTGTCAATTTCACATGCTAAAATATCAAAATTATCTCCTTTCACAATTGAAATCTAAGGTGGATGCTTTGGCGGAAGGTATTGAGTGTAAAGAGTTGCTGGATTTAGTTCATGTGTCTGAACAAGTGGGTAAGCATTCTTTGCAATGTGGTTTTGATGCTGTACAGGCCTCCTCGAGGGTGGCTGCCACTAGTTCTGTTCTTCGCAGGCATGCCTGGTTGAGGGATCAGAATTTAGCTGAGCATGTTAAGACAAGGATTTTGGATGCTCCTTTACAGTCTGATGTGTTGTTTGGTTCGCCTGTGGAAGCAGTTTTAAAGAAAATGGAGGACAAAGCTAAGTCTATGCAAACTGTTAAAGATTTTTGCAGGTGCAGCCACCAAGTTTAGTAGAAATTGGCCTACTAAGGGATGGACATATCCTGCTTATGATTCCCAGTCTAGGGGTAGGTCTAGACGTGGTAGGGGCAGAGCTCAAGGTTCTTTTAGGCCTAGAACAGGGAGTTCACCTGCTCAGACTTCTGGTGAGGGCAGGGGTCAGTCCTTTCGTAAACAGACCCAATGACCTGCCTTTTCAGCTGCCAGTAGATTCTCGTCTGGCAGCTCCTTTGGGAGGAAGACTGTCTCTTTTCAAAGAAAATTGGGATATAATTACTCAAGACAGATGGGTGTTGGATATCATTCACCACGGTTACAGGTTTTATTTCCATACATTGCCCCCTTTCAAAGGCATGCCAGACGTTCCTCCTCCACAAAGGAACGAGGCTCACAAGCAAATTTCTCAGTTACTCCAAATAGGGGCCATTCAGCCAGTCCCTGTATCACAAAGGGGCCTAGGATTTTATTCTCGCCTGTTCCTAGTACCAAAGAAGGGGAACACGTGGAGACCAATTTTGGATTTATCTATCCTCAACACTTATCTGGACATTCCCAAGTTCAAGATGTTGACGTTACAACAGCTTTTACCTCTGCTGGGCAAAGATCACTGGATGGTAACTTTAGATCTCAAGGAAGCTTACCTTCATGCGCCTATAAGACTAAGTTGCAGGAAGTATCTGCGTTTTCGAGCTGGAAATTCTCATTATCAGTTCTCTGCATTGCCCTTTGGCTTATCTACTGCCCAGAGTATTCACAAAGGTTCTGGCTCCAGTGATAGCTTACTTCAGGCTACAAGGAATTCAAATCTATCCTTACTTGGACGACTGCCTGATTCTGGCTCAAGAAAAGGAAGACCTTCTACAGCATCTGGAATATGTTATAGCAGTGCTAAGATGCCTAGGGTATTCTGTGAACGAAATAAAGTCCAGTCTAGTACCCTCTCAAGACATGTGCTTTCTGGGTGTGAGACTGAATACAGCAGCCCAGATGGCCTTTTAACCCCGGACAAACAAAAGAGTCTATCACTTTACTTCCATCAACTATCTCATCAGTCCGTGCTGACTGCAAGGACAGTCCTTCAAGCATTAGGGTTCATGGCATCTTGTATTCTGGTGCTTCCCAATGCCAAACTGCATATGAGGAAGCTACAATGGTATCTCAAAATGTATGGACACAGCACTGCCAGGATTTGGACACTGTCATTCAAATAATACCTTGCCTTCAAAAGAATTTTGTGGTCGGCTCAGGAATGTCACCTAAACAAGGGACTCTCTGTGACCCGGCCAGAGGCGAGTCAGATTTTAACGACAGATGCCTCGGACATTGCTTGGGGAGCTCATCTACATGGAAAGTGGATACAAGACAAGTGGCCTGCCAGACTACAGCATCTACATATCAACATGAAGGAGATGTTAGCAGTCCAGTTTGCATTAATGGCTTTCAAGGAGTTACTTCTTCCAGGGCAGGTGTTGATTCTAACAGACAACACAACTGTCATGTGGTACATCAACAAACAAGGGGGAACACATTCTTACCCATTGTGCAGGCAAGCAATGATTTTATGGGAGACTGCGCTCAGCTTGCAACTAACTCTTCAGGCAAGGTTTCTGCCGGAGCACAGAACTCCTTAGCAGATGTGTTAAGCAGACAAATCATGGATCCCCACGAGTGGAAACTGGATCTTCATGTATTTCAAAAGTTGACAGTGTCCTGGGGAACTCCAGACATAGATCTGTTCGCTTCTCCACTGAACCACCAGCTGCCAAAGTTTTGCACAAAGAGGTTTCATCACACAGCTTGGAAAGTGGATGCTCTTTCTTTCAGTTGGAAAAATCTTCATGTGTATGCATTTCCACCTCTGCCTCTTCTTCCAAAGGTGCTTCTAAAGGTCAGACAAGACAAGCCAAGGATGATTTTAATAGCTCCAGATTGGCCTCGGCAGCACTGGTACCCATTACTGAGGAGTCTGGTAAAGAAGCCTCCATGGCCTTTACCCTTGATTCCACATCTGTTGTCTCAGAAGGAAGGTCGTCTGCTCAATGTCAAGCTTCACTCTCTTCATCTAACAGCCTGGCATATTCTGTTTTGAAAGACAGCAGGTCTCAACTTCCTCAACAAGTTTTAAATGTGATTATGGAAGCCAGAAGACCTAGTACAAGGAAAGTGTACGCAGAAAAATGGAAGAGATTTTTATTTTGGACTGCAGCAAAGAATTTGGAGATTTCAGAGCCTAATTTGAGTGTGGCTCTTCAATATCTTACTGAGTTATTGGACAAAGGTTTGTCTTTCTCTTCCATTAAGATTCATGCTGCAGCAATTTCAGCTCACTATGATTGTGACCCACCATTGTTTTCACATCCTTTGTTCAAGCAATTTCTTAGAGGGGCAAAGAATATAAGACCCCCACGTAGAGCTCCTACTCCTGCTTGGGATCTCAATTTTGTGTTGGAGAAACTTACTCTACAACCTTTTGAGCCTGCAGCTACTGCTGAACTGAAATACTTGTCATGGAAGACTGCTTTTTTGTTGGCTATTACTTCTGCAAGAAGGGTTTCTGAGTTACAGGCCCTTATGGCGGTTGAGCCTTTTTTGATTTTTCATAAGGATAGGGTATCATTACGTACTAATCCTTCTTTTATGCCTAAGGTGGTTTCTAGTGTGGCTTTAAACCAAACTATTCATTTGCCTACTTTTTATGCAGATCCCCAAAATAAAGGGAAAAGATTTTGCACACTTTAGATGTGCACAGGCAATTGCGTTATTATTTGAGCAGGACTAAGGATTTTAGGCAGTCTCAGCAGTTGTTTGTTTCTTTTGCTTTGAGTTCAGGGCAAGCCTGTGTCAAAACAAACTATTTCTAGGTGGATTGGGTTTTGCATTGCATTTTGTTATTCCCATCATGGCAAGGAGATTCCAGCTGGGATTAGGCCTCATTCCACTAGGGCTACTGCCACTTCAACAGCATTTCTAAGGGGGGTGGCAACTAAGGATATTTTGGAGGCAGCTACTTGGAGTTCAGTGCATACTTTCTCTAAGCATTATCACCTTCCTCTCTACTCTAAGTCTAGGGCTGGTTTTGCCACAGCTATTTTGCAAGGCATGTTGTCAGCTCCTGCTTCTTTATGATTTGCCAGCCTCCCTTACCTCTGCTTTGGGATTCTACCCAATAGTTAGGACTGCAGCAATGTGGAACGAAGAACATAGTACAGTTTTGTACCTACCATAAATGTAGATGTTCGAGGATCCACATTGCTGCAGTCCAATTACCCTCCCTCCTTCCCCTCTGTGTTTAGGGGTGGTTGTGTAGGTGAGGTTATATGCTGATGATTTTGTATATATTATACATATTTTTGGTGTAGGTATATTAGGCCTTGTCTTTTTAGGGTCTTCTGACATCTGGGGCAAGAAAAGACTGAGGATATGACGTCGGTCATGCGCATTAGTACCCTGACGTACTGACGTCAGTCTAATGCGCCCTGACCGACGTCAGCCATATACTTTGGTATTCGGGCCGACTGGGACAGCGGACTACCCAATAGTTAGGACTGCAGCAATGTGGATCCTCGAACATCTACATTTATGGTAGGTACAAAACTGTACTTTTCACAGGCACTTTCATTCACAGAGCAGGCATGTATTTCACTGATTAAAGTTAATATGCGGCAAGGTTCTTCATGATAAATATGCTTGCATTAAACACTGATAAAATTCTCAGTAAACTTGTAAGTGTAAGGCCTTGTGGCAGAGCCCCTGCAATGTAGAGGTCAGATATAGTGACCACAGGCTGTAAAACACTGACAAAATTCTCAGTACATTCGTAGGTATAGGGCCTTGTGGTATAGCCCCTGCAATATGGAGGTCAGATATAGTCACCACAGGCTGTTGAACTTTGACAAAATTCACAGTAAACTTGTAGGTATAGGGTGTCGTGGCAGAGCCCCTGCAATATCAAGGTCAGATATAGTGACAGGTTATTAAACATTGACAAATTCTCAGTTAACTTGTGGGTATAGGGCCTTGTGGCAGAGCCCCTGCAATACTGAGGTCAGATGTGGTTCATAGGATGCTACTAGGGTATTGTCCTGGACGCCCTTATAAGCCTAGCCAAGAAATAAGCCCATGTTCCCTCAAAGTTAGCACCTATTTCCCCTGTACAGCAGGGACACAAGTAGGATACCAGGGGTATATTTTCTTTTTCCCATCCAGTCATCCAGGTTCTTCTTAAAGAGGGGTACTCTACTTGACATGGAGAGGGATTCTATTCCCCAGATGGGGGAGTCTTTGGGACACAAAGCTATCGCGCCAACAAGTTCTGTTTATGTTACAGACCAGATTAAGACACAGGTCACCTCTGAGGAGTCTGTACAAGACAAGTAGAGGGACGGGGTTTTAGCCTGTATGTATAGGATAGGTGTTTGAGACCCTGGATTTTCCTGGTCAGGAACCTCTGTGGTCATTCCAGCTGCTGCATGTGCTTGGCAAGGTACATGCCAAAGGGGGGCATTGTACTCTATAATGGGAATAAGGGAGCAGTACAGGGATGTTATGACCTCCTTGTTCCCGGAATGATTACCCTTACTTATGAGGTGTGCCATGTAGAAAGCTTTCCGTACAATGGAGGCAGTGTGGTGGTCAGATGTCAGGTTACTATCAACCTGGGTGCCCACGTCCCTCACAACTGATTGGGTGCTTAGTACGTTGTAATTAATGTGATAATTAGTGGGGATGCCATTTTCCGCAAAGGGGATAATGATGCATTTCTTGGCATTCAGTTTGAGGCCATGCTTCTGGTACCAGTCATTAGTTTGGGAAAGGTCCTCTTGGAGGATGTTCACATCACTAGGGGAATTTAACACAGCTCCCAGCTTGCAGTCATCTGGAAACTTGGTCAGCCACAGACCACTGGTTTTGGCTTGCACCTCAGAAAAGTATGTCCCAAACAGTAGAGGCCCAAAGACCGATCTTTGTAGTACACCACTCATTGCGGGTCTACTACTAGAGGTGGCATCCCCTGTTTTGACTGAGTGGGTTCTGTCAGGGAGACAATTAGCTACCCATCTGGTAACATATTGGTTGATGCCTAGCTGGGAGAGTTTATCTGTTATGCCCGAATGGGGAATAGTGTTGAAGGTGTTGGCTAGGTCAAGGTAGGTGGTGTGCACAGTCTTCCCCTCTTCCGTGGCTTTGGTGACTTTTCAAAGAAGTCGACCAAGTTTAACAGGCATGATCTCCCTTTGACAAAACTAATCTGTGTGGGATGTAGTGTTTGTAGGTTGCTAATGTCCTTGTTTTTAAGGTCCATGATGGGTTCCATGGCCTTGCAGATCAGTTCAGTTAGGCTGATGGGCCTATAATTGCCTGGGTCAGTGGACACTTCACCTTTGTGTAGAGATATAACAGTGGCTGTTCTCCATTCATCTGGGACAAAGCCAGTGCCCAGGCTTTGGTTGAATAGGGTGCCTAATGGAGCTGAGAGCTCATGCCCGATTTCATGTAGGCTACAGCCAGGGATATTATCGGGTCCCATGGAGAGACGATTTTTTGCCTTTGAGAGGGCATTATAGACCTGCTCCCTGGTGATGAGGGGAGGGGGGCAGGTGCTGGGTATGTCCTAGTTTACTGATGGGGGGACAGGGGAGTGAAGTTTTCACTAAACCTGTCTACTAGCAGGTTGGCTGTATCTATGGCGTTTGTGTGTGTGGTGTTATTGATCACCAGTTCAGAGCAGATTTGGGTGTTACCCTGGAGACTGCAGACATATGTGAAGAAGGCCTTGTGATTGTCCTTGGTGGATGTCGCCAATTTGGGCTTGAAGTTAGCCTTAGAGGATTTCACCAGTGACCTTATTTGCTTGTTCAAAGGAGAGATTGCTTCCAGTTTGGCAAGTGCTCCTTCTTGGTCTTGCACAGCAATTTTTTCCTTCGAGTTCGTTTATTGTTGCTGTCCACCAGACAGGTTTACTGTTCCTTTGAAGAAGATAATTTGGTCCTATTAGGTATTGCTGAGTCCGTACAGCTTTGTAGGTGCTCATGTAGTTTTTTGGTGTAGGATTGGACATTAGTGCTAACTCCAACTGAAGTGACAGTGGGTGTGAAGCTGCTTATACCTGCTCTAAGGAGATTGTAGTCCACGTTGGAAATTTTTTTTTGTTTGACCCTGACGGGGGAGGGGGGGCAGGGTAGGGGAGATAGTGACTTCAAATGTGATCACTTTATGGTCTGATCTTACATAGGAGGATGACACTGTAGGGGTGCTACAGTGGCTACTCATGTTGGTTATGACCAGGATATTTTCACCTCTTGTAGGGGTGCCAACCAGCTGATTCAATGCATTAGCATTGACGAAGTTGATTAATTTCTGGGCATTCATGTTTGGGCTAGAATAGGTCTTCCACTGTATGATTGGGTAGTCACCCAGGATCAGGGTAAAGGGTTGAATCTTGATGGATTCAAGTAAGTCCAGACAGGTGGAGTGGGCATCCTGAGTCATGGTTGGGGGTCTGTAGCTAGCTATTGTTTGAATAGGTGTTTTGTCAGCATTAACTGCACTTGGAGTGTCTGTTGTGCGTCATACCATTTGACCAGCCTGGAAGTGTGTATGTCTGATAAATATTGAAACTTCACCTGCTCTGGCTTTGTAGTCCTCTGTTTCGGGTCTGAAAGTATGGTAGGATGAGTAACCTGCTAAGGCTGGGCTGCTCTCCACAGCTTTGAACCAGGTTTCAGCGACTCCACAAATGTCAGCATCCTCCAGGGCAAGGAATGCTTGCAATGAGTGCAGTTTCGTGCTAAGACTTCTAGCATTTAGCAGCATGACCTTTAAATTTTGTTTATAAGAATTTTTCCTGTTGGTAATTTTGTGCTGATGACTTTGCCTAAAAAAGGCACTATGGGGGAGGCAAGAGCCTTTGCCAGAAGCCTGAAACCCAGACCAGAGGAGGCAGATAAAGGCCTTCTCTTGCAAAGCATCATGGTCTGTCAGTCATGTCCTCCCAGGCTGTCAGGTACTGGAACCCCTTGGAATGGCACCAGAAACTAAGCTAATTGTTTTCTGTTTGTATTGAGGCATCAATCTCGGTGATTGTAGAATGCTGCTTAAGGCTAGGTACATACATGCCTGGAACACATTCAGGAAGCTCAGTCATGTTTCTGTTCTTAGTGACCGCAGGCTTTGCTGTATGAGGGAAGATAGTGACTGAGTGTAAGAGGAGAGAGCACATTTTTGCTTCAAACAAAGGGGTTTTACCATATATGGGTTTATAGCTTTGGTACTTTAAAATTACCATACATCTTAACATGCTGATCTTGAATAGGAGGTACATCTGTCTTGAAATCTGGACACTTAATTATCATGTCAACTGCATGTTCAATAAGATGTCTTTACCCACTTTGGGTGATTGTAGAATTCCTTGCTACAAAAATATCATCACTTTGACTAAAGTTCAGAAGGAATAGTACTAAGAAGTGAGACAAGTGGGGAATAACATGAGTCAGAGTTCACAGTATTATCCCAAAATGATGACATTACCTGCTAGCATTTTAGTAAGTCAAGAAAGCAAGCTTTACTACACATGGGATAACTGAAGTGCTTCTTGCACAGTCATGGTTATGCTGATAAAAACATAAGTAATGAGCAATGAGCTTCTGTGCCAACTGGGGAATGTTAAGTGAGGATAGAAACAATAACATAGTTGAGGGAGAGGCAGTAACCTAATACACTATAGATCTAAACAGAATGATAGCTCCAACAGTGTTTGAATTAGTAAATTAAACTTACTGTACAGATGTCATGCTGCAATAAGAACTGGGCAACATACCTTGTCAAATAGACAGCAAGTTAAAGAATTAAAGAAAGGACAACATGTTTTGAAAAGGGAGGCACGTTATCGTATAAGTAGATGAGTGTAATGCTTCAAATGGCCTGGGGAGAGGTTAAACAAAATTTAAGTGTACCTACACTCTTGCCTGTATCCAGTTTCCGTAAACAAATTAGTTTTTGCAAGAAAACTAGTTAGTTCCTTGCAACAAAGGTTGAGTGACCTTGGAGGTAGAATATGCAGTTAGTAGGGGTGTGTGGTGTAAGTGCATTATATTGGGATTGCAGTATACCAGAACATGGCTCCATCCATATATCTCAACATATCCCTGAAAATTTTCAAATCACACTCTATGCCTTTTGCAGAGGTAAAGCACAATACTGTTGTTTAGTAGGGGAATTCCAAGATGGCTGCACATTGAGTAACAGCTTAATTATATCTCTCCCATTGTGAAAACAAACTCAGCAGAGAAGACCAGTGGACTTCAAATTGAATTAGATGACACAGCTGACAATCTCACATTTCCCTAAGTGCTCTACCAGAGAAGCTGGAAAGAACAGACAGTATTAATATTATTAAAGCACAAATAAGCAACTGGATTGGTGTTCCATAGCAGGAGTTGTTAATTGAAAGGGCAGATTGTGTGTATGCTCCAAACCTGGCTGTGAGAAACCTAGACCTTTAATTGTAAAGATGCAATCCTACCAGCAGACAGAGTTGATTCTGACAAAACTGTGGCAGAAAGACAAAATACTAAAAATGGGAGACAGCAAAGTGTTTGTGGATAATGATTACTCACTGTACAGGCAGAAGATGAGTAAACTTATTCCACTTTTCAGGCAATGTTGAGAAGCAGGCATGAGATTCAAACTGCTGTACCCAACTATCTTCAAAATATTCTTTCTTGGGGGAACAAAATAATTTGTTGATGAAGTACATGCTAAGGCAGTAATACAAAAGTCTGTCCAGCAAAAAATGAGCTGTGAAACAGAAGGAAATTCTGCTTCTTGTTCTGGTAATAAAGACAACAGAGAAACAGTGCCAGTGAAATCTTTCCCAGTGTTGCAACAGAAAATGCTAGAGAAAAGGAAGGGAGCATGAGAGTTGACTTAGAAGAATCAAGAGAACGTTGGAAATGAAGCAGATACAGGATATGGGAGATGGAGATGAACAGGAATAAAAACACTAGCTTGGAAACTGACAAATATGGGATTACAGTGCAGTAATTATATTTGTGAAATATGACGAAACAAGAACATCTGGAAATTTTGAACTGACTTGGACTTCTGGGGGTACTCTAAAACATATGCTCAATACTTGGGGAGGGGAAGAGGAGGGAGAAAGTTAACTGTAAGTAAAGTGATATCTGAAGTAGTTACTTCATTTGATCTGCAACCTGTGGGTGTCTGATCCGACCTCGGATCCGATCCGGCAGCTTTCCAAGATCCGAGCTCCTAGCTCCTCCCCCTACCCATAATCGCCTAGTACCAACCACATTACCTCAGATCGTTTTTTGCCGCTGCTAAAAAAACATGTGAAGAGCTCCTGGCTGGGTGAGATCATTGCTGGTTTTTAAACCAATTTTTCACTCAAAGTTGTCGTGTGTGTGTGTTAGTTCCCCTCTTTCTGCTCTTGTGCTAGTTTTTGGTCACTTTTGTTAAATTTATAACTATTCATAAATTTATAACTAGTTTTTATCATCACTCCCCTCCCCCTCCTAGTGTTTGGGTGTGTGTGTGAATGATGTCAGAAGGGCCTAAGGCCATTTTCTGTAAATGTACTGAGTGTGGCCACAAGCTTTCTCCAGCTGATGGCCACACTCAGTGCATTTTGTGCCTGGGGGTAGCCCATTTGTCAGAGGCCTGCCAAATCTGTGCAGCCTTTAACCCCCGGGCACTTCAAGATAGGAAGAACAAGCTCCCCCAGTAGTCAGCTTCTTCTTCCTCTCCTGTTCGGGCTCCAGCTGCTTCAGCAGCTTCGGCGCCGTCTATCCCCTTAGCTTTACCCGGGATTCAACCTCCCTCATCGGGTTTGAGCTCTGGGGAAACTAGTGCCTCTTCCCTTAGAGAGAAGAGGCACAATGATAAGGATGTTCATAAGTCCCACAAAAGGCGGGCCGAATCTCATCCTTCGGCTCCGCCAGCAGAACTACTAAAATCTCCCTCAAGGGTCTCCGGATCCCCCTCCTCTCGGCGCCGTTCGCCCTGTTTTTCGCCGGAGGAGGAGGATAAGTCTCCCTCGAGATTTTGAGGCGGCCCTCCCGGCCTGCCTCTACTACTTCATCTAGGTCGACCCGAAGCATCTCCGAAGCGGATATGGATCGGATGATGCGTCGGTTTTTACAGACCCAAATGCAGATGGGGATGCTCTTGCCTCCCCCCCTCTGGGGGGGCAGCCCCCATATTTGCCCCGATTACTCCTTCTCCGACTCATTTTTGGGTCTCTGAGTCATCGGATCCAGGTCCTTTCGGACCCGGGGAATTGTCGGCACAGATAGCAGTTGTCTCTTCGCCGACCATACCTTCGAGCTTTTCGGATCCGAGCTCTCGGAGCCGAGGGCTGAGCATCGGATCCGAGGGAGTTGCTGTGTTTTCGGCGCTTATGGTGTCTGAGCACACCTCTGCCTCGGCGCCGACTGCATCGGCTCCGACCCCGATCCCTTCCTCGGATCCGAGGAGATTGCTCTCAGAGGCTGGTGAGAGTGGCTCTCCTTCGGCTTTTGAGGTAGTGGAGAGGGTACTGTCGAGGTCCTCCAGATCCCCGACCCGGGCTTCGGATCCACCCATACCCCCACTGTATGAGGGTCTGTCTTCATTCATCCGTCCATCTGGACAGCCTGCCCAAGCCCTCCAGCTAGTTCCCGTGGAGGAACAACAACCCGTGGACAAGCCCTCTTCGGACAGTCCCACCGAGGAGGTCCCTCGGAAACATCGGTGCAAAAAGAGGCACCTGGGCTCCCCCGAGTCCATTACCACAGACACGGACTTAGATGATACGGAGGGTTCCCCAAGGTCACCCCCTGAAGATGTCTCCTTTGGAGACATCATGGAAATGTTCCGTATTAGAGGGGGGTAGTCAGCCCAAAAGCCCTCCCTTGATGAGTCCGTGTTCCTGGAGGCCTTTGAGGCAGGCCCATCTACCTCCTGGGTGTCCCCTCTGGCCGACCCCCTGGTGGACTTAATTACCACCAGGGCTTAGAAGGAGCCCGACACCGTGGAGCCAATTCCAAGGCACCCCGATAAAGTCCTCAGCCCACCCACAAATAGACCGTCTTGGGCCAAAGGAACCCCTGTTGATGCTATGTTGGTGGTGGCGGCCACCAAGAAAGAACTTGCGCAGGAGAGTTCTTCGGTTCACCCGTCTGATAAGGAATCTCGAGCGCTTGACCTGATTGGGAAGCAGATGTTTGCTTCAGCGACCTTTTCCATAAGGGCGCTGAACTATATGGCACATACCATTAGGCTACAGCGAGACTTGATTAAGGAATACGCTGCAGCCCCCCGAGAGTCCATGTCAGTCCCAGACACAAAGGTTTTTGAGACTCGAATGGCCACTCAAAAATCCATCTCCAGTACATCTATGCGGTTTCTCTCCCATGCAACGGAGGGAGCCGCTAGAGCTAGCAGAGCCGGGGTCGTCTTGCGACGTCTCTCCTGGCTCCATCTGTGCAACTTCACGGACCCCTTCAAGGCATCCTTCGTGAACTCCCCTTTTGACGGTTCTGCCTTGTTTGGCAAAACTGTTCGCAACACGCTGGTCTAAAGCGAAAAGGACGGGAAGATGCTGTCTGCCGTCGGAGTCAGCTTCTCTAATCCCCAAAGATCCTTCTCCAGGAATCAGAGGGGACAAAAGAAGCTGTAGTTTTGTAAGTCTCAGCAATCCCATCCTACTGCGGACCACTCGTCCTCCAGAGGCAGAGGAGGACAAGGTGGACGCCGGCCCAGAGGCAGAGGGGAGCCGCGTAATTTCGGGTCTAGAGAACCTTTCTCGGACAGACCCGTGCAACAGCCCTGAGGGCTTGCCCGACTGTCCCTCTCTGGAGGCAGTCGGGGGGGTGATTGTCGGAGCACCTGTCAAACTGGGACTCCCTTACAACAGATCGATGGGTACTCCAGATCATATCCAGAGGTTACTCCATTCCATTCATAAACCTTCCCCCCAAATCCAGACGCCTCCCCGATGTCCCACCCGATCAGAGGGAGGCAGCGGCTTTGGAGATTTCAAAGCTGCTAAGAAAAAGAGCCATCCAGCCCATCCCCCCCAGACCAGTCTGGATTGGGTTATTACTCCAGGTTCTTTTTGGTGCCAAAGAAAATGGGGGACCTCAGACCCATCTTAGACCTTTCCGCCCTGAACCTGTTCATACCCAAGGAAAAGTTCCGGATGGTCACTCTCCAATCAATTCTCCCCCTGCTGCGGGAGAACGACTGGATGTGCTTGCTAGACCTCAAGGATGCGTATTACCACATATTAATGGACAAACGATCCAGGAGGTTTCTCCGCTTCCGGCTCGGAGCCAGTCATTATCAATTCAGGATTCTTCCATTCGGCCTCACCTCAGCCCCCATAGTGTTCACCAAGGTCATGGCAGTGGTTGCAGCCCACCTGAGACTCCAGGGCATTCAGGTCTTCCCTTACCTAGACGACCGGCTCCTCACCGCGACCAACAGGCATCAGCTCTGTGTGGCGAGAGATTATGCTCTGTCTCTGGCCCACGACCTAGGCATCTCAGTAAACGAGCAGAAATCCTGCCTGTGCCCCACTCAAGCCCTAGAATTCATAGGGGCCAGGTTAGATACACAAATCTCCAAAGTTGTTCTAACGTCAGTCAGGCTGAATAGTTTGTCGTTCCAGGTGTTAGCCCTTCTTCAGAGCCCTGCTCCTCCAGCGGAGTTAGTCCTGAGGGCACTGGGGTCTATGTCAGCAGCGATCGGTCTCTCTCTTCATGCATATTACAATGGACCCTTCAAGTCCAATGGTCCCTGTCGATTCACCCATTATGCATGCCAATCCCCCTGAGCAGGGTGTGCAGGGACTCCCTTCTGTGGTGGTTACAGGCACAGGAGCTCAGAGAAGGGAGAACCTTTGTGATTCCTCCGGTCAAAGCCACGTTGTCCACGGACGCTTCTTGCCTCGGTTGGGGAGGGCATTGTTCAGGCAGATCCATTCAAGGCACATGGATTCCCCTACAGACCGCATTACATATCAATGTCCTAGAGTTGAGGGCGGTGCTTTTGGCGTTGCAAGCTCTCCACGACCTTCTTCCCATAGGGACTATTGCAATCCAGACGGACAACATGTCAGTAGTCTGGTATATAAACAAACAAGGAGGGACCAGATCTTATCACTTGTGTCGAGAAGCCATGAGAGTGTGGGAATGGGCGATTTCCACCAACCGCTTTCTGATAGCAACGCACATTCCGGGGCGGTCCAACATATTAGCGGACAAGCTAAGTCGAGTGTTCCTCACTCCATACGAGTGGTCTCTGAATCCATCTGTTGCGAAGCAGATCTTCCACAAATGGGGTCAGCCTCGCTGTGACCTTTTCGCTTCTCCTTTAAACACAAAATGCAGCGAGTACTTCATGATAGTTCCCCCCAGAGGGGAGGGGAGACCCCTAGAGACGCTCTAGTCCATGCTTGGCCTCCCGGACTCATTTATGCTTATCACCCCCTCCCACTTATTATGAAATTCATCCAGAAAGCCTGTCAGTTGGGGAGCAGAGTTATCCTCATAGCCCCATTCTGGCCTCGACAGATCTGGTTCCCCTTTCTGCGGTCTCGCAGTGTGGCTTCCCCATGGATTCTGGATCCCAGTCCAGACCTAATCTCGCACCCAGCGAGATGCCATACCCCAAACCTGGTCAATCTCAAACTTGCTGCTTGGTTGATCCAGTTCCATTAATGGCTAGGACTCCCGGTATCCCATCCCTCGTTAAGGCCATTGTGGTGGTGGCTCATAAACCATCTACCAGGAAACTTTACAACAGTAAATGGAAACGTTTTTCCATTTGGGCCAAAGATAAAGAATTGGACCCCTTTACTGTCCCTGTTCCGACTATTCTGGACTTCCTTTCCCTGCTTTTTAGACAGGGAGCAAGTGCCTCCACAGTCAAAGTGCAGTTGGCGGCCATCTCCCATTTTCACGTGGGGGATGGCATAGGCTCCTTAGCATCTACTAAGTTGTGCAAAACCTTCTTAAGAGACGTTTTTCTTTTGAAACCACCTGTCAAGACTGTGGTTCCCCCGTGGGATCTCACTCTGGTCTTACAAGCCTTAACGAGACCACCTTTTGAGCCTGCGGCCTCGGTTCCGTTAAAGTTCTTGTCTTGGAAAACCGCTTTCTTAGTGGCTATTACTTCAGCCAAAAGAGTTTCAGAATTACAAGCTCTGTGTATCAAACCTCCGTACCTTATTTTTCACAAGATAGAGTGTCCCTCAGGACTAACCCGTCTTTCTTGCCTAAGGTGGCTACAGAATCAAACATTAATCAATCAATAAATCTTCCTGTATTTTTCCCAAATTTTCACAACAAAGGAGAATATATGTTGCACAAATTGGATGTACACAGACAACTGCGTTTTTACTTGCACAGGACTAGAGAGTTTCGCAAGTCGGACCAGTTGTTTGTTTCGTATGCAAAATCAGCCATGGGCAAGGCAATTGCTAAAGTGACTGTAACAAATTGGATCTGCCAGTGCATTATGCTGGGATACACTTCATCTGGGAAGCCAGCTCCGGTTGGCGTCCATGCTCATTCCACAAGATCTGTA
Source organism: Protopterus annectens (assembly GCF_019279795.1). Taxonomy (NCBI): domain Eukaryota; kingdom Metazoa; phylum Chordata; order Ceratodontiformes; family Protopteridae; genus Protopterus; species Protopterus annectens. Next base: position 19,707,356 of record NC_056738.1, on the reverse strand, counting down.
GCTACCTCAACAGCCTTTTGGTCTAGGGTTCCAGTAGACGATATTTGTTCAGCAGCTACCTGGTCCTCATCTCATACCTTCATTTCTCATTGCAAGCTGGATATCATTTCCAGCAGTAGGGCTTCTTTTGGCTCCGCGGTGCTTCGGAATATCCTTCCTTAAGGACCACCCAGGTTCTATAGGTTAGCTGGGGACTCTGTCCCACAGGTTGCAGATCAAATGAAGTAACTACTTCAGATATAGAAGTTATGTACTCACCATAACGTTCCATCTGAGTGGATACTTCATTTGTCTGCAACCGACCCCCCCCCCCCTGCCATCCCCCGAACCTCGGGAATTTTCTCTGATCATTTGGAGTTGGTTTCTGTCTCGAGTTGGTGAGGCAAAAAAAAAAAACGATCTGAGGTAATGTGGTTGGTACTAGGGGATTATGGGTAGGGGGGAGGAGCTAGGAGCTCGGATCTTGGAGCTTGGAAAGCTGCCGGATTGGATCCGAGGTCGGATCCGACACCCACAGGTTGCAGACAAATGAAGTATCTACTCAGATGGAACGTTATGGTGAGTACATAACTTCTGTTTTTCTTAATACTATTTTTATAGTGCATGATTTTATTTGTGTAGTATAAAGTGAAGTTTTCTGTTCTTGATTATAATAAGGAAGGGTTGAGAGGGTGGCCTAATGGTTAAGGTGTTTGCCTTAGAAATACAAGGTGCAGGGTTTGAGTCTCAAAAGGGATAATTGGCTAGGCTTAAAATGGCTTGCAATGGCAGTTAGCCTAGTACTAATTTATGAACTATGAACTTATTATGAACTATACTATTGTCAACAGGTGCTGGTTTTTTTTCCCTTTCTCCCTTCTCTCTTTGTCCTTGTTCAGCTTTGAGATGTGTAGGTGCTGCAATGTCAAAAAAAAAAAAAAACAGAAAAGAAAAAAATGAAGATAAGTCTGGTTAAAGAGCATGAAAAAATACAATTTATATGCTTTTTCTTATTGTTGCATGGGGGAATGACTAGATTAAGGCCTTTAACTTGATTTAGTAACACGTTTTAAGAGGAAAGCAAGTAAATGAAAGAGTATTGAATATTATAAGGGTTTTTGTAGCAAATAAATATATGCTTAGTAGCAATTCTGTATCTGGTCATCATATCTCTATGGAGACAATGTAATAAAGAGAAAGTGGCTAGGGGATAATGTTCATTGAAAGCATTCAAGTATTTTCCCAGCTGGGAGGGCTATAAAGATAAGGCAAGACCAAACAGCACTTGCAGAGGCTGCACCATGCATCTTTGCACGGATAACCTTTCTTTTAGGTTAACTCAAGTCGTGAGTGTGACTACCAGTTTGGGATATTTGTTCCTATTGGGGTAAAACATCAATATTTGAAGATGTACATAGTTTTGTGTGTTAGTATTAAGTTAATAGGTTTTAGGGAAGTATTGGTGTGTTTGCTTTTGGTTTGAGGGCTTTCAATAAAACAAAAAAAGTTTTGTAAGATGTAACAGGCTCAAATGGATATAAGTAACAACAACTACATAAAAGTTCAACCTGCCAAACAGTGTATGCATGTAACACAAAAGCTGGAACTAGACATTTAACACAAGCTGTTATACATAAAAAGTGGGAATAATTTTTTGATGCAGTGATGCTTTCTGAAATATCTTTAAATTCTAATGGTCTCACAGATAAATACAAAAAAAAGAGTATTGAACTGTATTAAAAAATGTAGATTGCAAATAGTCACATTACAGAAGACATACTTGGTAAGAACTGAACGTGTAAATTTGACAAAGGTTTTCAGGATAGTTATTCAAAGGAATACCTGGGACAAAGGAAAAGTGAAGTACTTACATTAACTACAAGAGGAGCTCCAGTAGCGGTTGAAGAAAATATAAAAGATAATGCAGATTTGTATTACTAAGGGGCTACTAGCAAGGGAGAAGAATTACATTGGCATGTATTTACATTCCACCGAAAACTGCTAAAATGAAAGCGCTGTTAAGCAACTTTTTCTTGATAATAACTCTAGAGCGCAAAAACTTTCAGCATAAAGATTCAACCAAGAGAAAGTAGACTGGGCTGTCACCAAGTTTAGGGAGTGTATAACAAGGAAGATAAGGGATCCTGTAGAAGTGTTAGAAATATTTCTAAAATTCTTTGAAAGTCTGTATAAAGCAGAGAAATATGGAAATCAAGAAAAGGTACAAATGGAAATGTTTATGGGAGAATTAAATATGTCAAGTTTAGAGGTTGAGGAGGCTTAATTACTAAGAGTTAGGATAGGAGGAGAAGAGAGAAAAATGATATGCAACCAATCTACAGTAAATTCTCCAGGAATAGATGCTATTTCTGTGGAAGTTTGGAAGCTAGGAGGGGAAAACTTAACAGTATTTTGAGAGAAGTATCACCAACATCCTAAAAGAAAGCAGTAAGTAGTAGCTGTAATACCAAAAGAGGGTAAAGACCCATCAGATCCAGCTTCATACAGGCCCATTTCTGTACTAAATCATGATTATTAAGTGCTTATCTGTAATGGCAAAAGTGATGCCAGAATCGATACAGGTCAGTGTGGTTTTGTGAAGGGGAAGCAGACATTTGACAGAATAAGCAGAACAGTGATGATCCAGAGGGGAAAAGAATGCAAGGAAATACCACTGTTGGTAGGTCTTGATGCAGAGAAAGCATTTGACAGAGGTAAGTTGAGACTTTATGAGCAGAGCAATGGAAGCATTTGCATTCCCTAATAAAATTGTAAGGTTGATTAGGCGGATATATGAGGAATCGGAGGCCAAAAATTAAAGTGGCTGGCGTCCTGTCTGATAATGTCTGCTTGATCAGAGGAACCAGCAGAGGTGTCCTCTCTCTCTTTTATTTGCGTTATACTTTGAACCATTGGCAAGGAAAATAAGGGACTCAGAATTTCAAGGATAAAATTAGTATGGTAGTCAAGAAAAGCTGGCTTTATTTGCAGCTAACATTATTATATACCTGACAAACCCAGAAAGGGATATTACAGTGCTGTGGAACATACTGAGACAGTTTCATACCTTTAAGGGATACAAGATTAATGAAGCTAAAATAAAAGCTATAGTGGTAATCTATGTACCCACATACAGACTGGTTCACCAATATCCATACTAATGGGGACATGAGAAAATGAAGTATTTAGGAGTGTTGATTAAAAATGATACCAGTGTGGCAGCTAAGAATATGTGGGAAGAGATTAAAAAGATAATACAAAAACTGAGGAAATGGAAGCTCTGTTATATGGATATTGATAGTAAGATGCAAGCAGTTAAAATGGTTTTAGTCCCTTTAGTTTTATACATAGGTCAGACATATTTTTATCAATCAAAGTTGTGGATAGTAATTAATAGAGTTGAAGGATTTTATATGGGAGGGGAAGACAGCAAGAGTCAAGTTGGATAAGCTTATTCTTCCAGTAGAACAGGGCGGATTGGGATTACCTGAGTTGAAAGGGTATTTCAGAGAAACGCAGTTAAGGCTGTTGTACATAGCATAAGCAGAAAACCATAATTCATAATGGAAAAGGGATGATGATGGGGGGGGGAGCTGAAGTAACAGGGAGAGACTGGGATTTTGGATGCAGGCCTTCAAGGAGAATAATAATCATACAGAATATTATATTCTTAAAAGAGCAGAAGGTATTTTACGAACTAAACCAATACGGGAATGGACAAAGCAGAGTCTGCCAATATCGATGACTGCAATTAGGGATGCAGACAATAGGCAAGAGAGCCGGGAATATGTTGGAGAAAATTGTCAAGGAACCAAGGTACTGGGAACAAATAACTAGAGGGAAAGATAATAGAGTGGGAATATGCCAAGAGCATATTTGGACTGCAGGTTAGAGATTGCCTTCCATATCAAGGATTGTTATCGGAGTATAGGCAAAGAGAAATAGGTGGGTCCTAAATGAAAGATCAGCACTGGTTGAGTTATTTGTAGAATCTAGAACAAAAGTTGCCATTAAAGGAATAATTAGAGCATATAAAATGTTGCATGATAATTATAAGAATAAATCAGAGGAGGTTAGGAAAGATTGGGAAGAGAGAGTGGATAAGCAATTCACAAAGAAACAATGGGGGATATATGTTTGTCTCCCAAATATGCAACAAAATCTGCAAGATTAAGGATCTTTGCCTGGAAGTGTTTTATATAAGAATTTGTATACCCAGAGCAGGCTCCAAAGAATTTTTCAGGTAGACAGCAAATCTTGAAGTTGTAATTGGGAAGAAAGAGGAAACTGGGAATATATTTTCTGGTAGTGTAACGCGTTTGCAGATTTCAAAGATTCCCTGCAGTCTGCACTGTCGGAGATGCTGGGTGAGCAATCTGGAGTAACTAGGGAAATGATTTTGTGAGCTATGATACAAAATCAGAATTGCCTAGAACATAGTAAGGCCTTGCTGAGTCTAATTATGATGACTGCCAAAAAACAATTGCTAGAGAATGGAAATCAAAGTCTAAAGCAACTTTACTAGAAGTAACAAATATAGTAACAGAGGTAAAACAACTGGAACTGGTGTCTTTGGAAAAGGATAGGAGCAAATTACATAGGAAAAATGTGAAATGTGGGATCAGTACATGCTGAGGAGGAACAAGGTTTAAAAGAAGGCAGGACATGAATGAGCTTATGTAATGATTGACTGACTGGATATATTAAAAGTGATGTATAATGTTTGCAGCTACAATTGTGTTGACATGGTTTGCAAGGTATAATATTTACAACTGAGATTTAGTATTTTTGGTTTATTTTCATTTATTTAAATGTAAGTTTGCTTATGTCATACATTGAAAATTTAATATAGATTTTTTTTCTTTTAAAAAAGGTATTGGGAGCAAATAACTATAGAGAGAAAGGTAATAGAATGGAAAGACACCAAAAATTGATTTGAACTGCAGGTTAGTCATCAGCTTCCCTATCATTGATTGATATCAGAGTCAAGAGAAAGTAATAGGAGGATCCTAAACAAAATGCCAGCACTGGATGAGGTTTTTGTAGAATCTTTTTTTTATTTTTTTTTTATTTACATTTGTTGACCAGGCTAGTCTAGCTGGATACATATCCCTTTTCAGTAGAGGCCCGAGGAGAAAAGCTCCAACATGAGTGAATTAATACATTCAAAATATTCTAAAAATGACTAGTTTCACATTACATAATAAGACATGATAAGAAAAAATTAATAAATTGTGAACAATGTAAGGTTTCCTTACAGTAGAAGTAAGAAATAAACAAGTCTTAATGCTTTAGTAGGGTTCATGTGAAGTCAATCAAAATCTAAAGCATCAGGACATTAGCAAAACTATTTTGTAGTGTTGTTCATAAGATATGGGGGTAATTGTTAAGGGAGCAGGAGAAAAAGAAACAGGGGAGGGGAGAGAAGAAAAGTAGATTCAATCAGGCTTTGAGCAGGGGCAACGCCAATGTATTTTAAGGTGGTCTCTAAGGTGTTTTTTAAATATTAGAGAGGATGAGAGTGAGGTGAGTGTATTAGGAAGTTTGTTCCAGATTCTACCCACAACATTGGAGAAGAGGGAATTGCCTACTTTGTTATTAGAAAGGTTGCTGGCAATAAGTAGCTTATTAGCTGAGCGTAGTGTTAAAGATTTTTATAAGGGGAGATCAGATTAGTGAGGATGGGAGTATTAGTAGGATGGTGCAGGAATTTTTGTGCAATCACAAGTTGATTGTATTGTAGTTGATTTTGTAGTTCTAACCATTTGAGTTGTTTAAGGTTGAGGCAGTGATGGGTTCTGTATGGAGAGCCAGTGGCAAATCTGGTTATGTTATTGTAGCTAGTTTCAAGTTTTGTGAGATTATACTTTGATAGATTGGTGTAAATGGCAGATGCATAGAATAGGGTGGAAGTAAGATGAGTCTGGGCAATGGATTTCTTAGCTAGTGGTGTAAGGAAGGGTTTTATTCTATACAGGGAGCCTAATTTTTTTATTAACAGTTTTTATAATATTATTAACATGGGCATCAAAGCTGAGGTTATGGTCAATAGTTATACCAAGTAGTTGAGCAGTAGAATCAGGGGAAATGCAGGTTCCATTGTCAGAGGTAATAGTGAAGTGGAACTGAGGAGATTTTATGGTGGGAGTAAAGAGTAGTAGCTTAGTTTTCTTGGGGTTAAGAAGAAGGCAGCGTTGGGTGAACCATTTTTCAACTGTGTTAAATACATTTTGTGTAAGGGTGTGGAAAGAGGAAGAAGACTTGGCAGTACAGATAAGAGTAGAGTCATCAGCGTATTGTATACAGGTGGATTGTGGAAAAACAGTATGGAGATCATTAATAAAGATGGAGAAAAGAAGAGGGCCTAGGATAGAACCTTGAGGAACTCCAGTGCTCACTGGGAGGTGTGTGGATAGATTATTGTCCCAGAGTACTGCTTGTTGTCTATTTTCCAGATAAGATTTGAACCAAAGGATTGCTTGTGAGTCAAGAGATTGGGCTTTTAGCACATTAATAAGTAGGTGGTGATTGATCATATCAAAGGCTTTGGAAAGGTCAATAAATAGAGCAGCTGAGAGACAGTTATTGTTACAATTCCTATTTATGCAATCAGTAAAAGTTAAAAGGGGAGAAGTAGTGCTATGAAAGGGCCTAAATCCGTGTTGGCAGTTAGAAAGCAAGTTGTTTTGGAGAAGGTGCTGGAGTAGCTGATGGTGAATACATTTTTCCATCATTTTGGCTAGTGGGGAGAGTAGAGCAATAGGACGGTAGTTGGAAATTTCAGTAGATTTACCTCCTTTGTACAGAGGGACTATATGAGAGAATTTCCATATAGAGGGGATGTAGGCTTCAGAGATGGATCTGTTTATCAGGATAGAAACAGGGTATGCTATGACTTTGGCTGCAATTTGAAGGTATTCTGCTGGAAGGCAATCAGCCGAGGGAGTGCAGGGTTTGAGTTTTTGAAGGAGTTTGCATATAAAGGAGGTTGGTACAGGTAGAAAATGAAGGGAGGGAATGGGACTGTCAGTGTGTTGTTTAGGAGTGTGGGTTTTGGGAACTAGAGTTTGAGTTAAAGTTTGAATAGCTTCAATGAAGTAATTGTTAAAGGCATTAGCTATTTGCAGAGGATTACTACTGGGAATAGAGCAGGGGGAAGGAGTTGTGGCATGTCCTGGTTTGAGAAGTTTATTAATGCCAGACCAGAATTTTTTAGGATTATTAGAGTGTGAATGTTGCAGGTGGGAGTAGTAGTTTTTTTTTCTGAGATTATATCCTTTTTGACAGCATTTCTTAGTTGTTTAAAGTATATATGATCTACAGAGCTTTTAGAGGTTCTCCATCTTGTCCATATTTTGTTTCATAGAAACATTTTTTCTTTGGTTTGTTTTGTGAGCCAGGGGGCTATTATTGTCCTGATTCTGGAGGAGCAGAAAGGAGCATGGTTATTTAGAATTTGAAGGAAAGTAGAATTAAAGTAAGAGATTGCTTCCTCTAGATTAAGTAGTTTTAGAGATGACCAGTTACATGCTTTTAGTTCATTAATAAAGTTCTCAGCTTGGAAGTGTTTTTTAGAACAATAGGTGTCAAAATTGTTCTTTTTTGGGCTAAATTTCTTTTGTTTAGTGATAAAGGTTAAAATGTGATCACTAATGTCGTCAGGGAGAGATCTTACCTTATAGGTATCTGGGTGACTATTTATAAGGATCCAGTCAAGAGTAGTTTCTTGTCACTTGGTTTGTGGATCATAGTGGGGAAGTTTATTATTTGATTGAAACCAAATAGATTAATATGGGTGTTAGGGGTAGGGGAATTACATAAGGTCCAGTCTGTATTAAAATCGCCTAATAGAATTGTTTCCTGTGGTAAATTGGTAGAAAGGCTATTGAGAATGTTTTCTAGGGTGCTAATATTGTTTCCTGGAGGGATGTAAGAGCAGATTATATAGATTGCTTTAGAGCTGTTCATTTGGAGTTTGATAGTAAGGGTCTCAGCATTGGTATTTAAGGGTAGTGATACATCATAGAGTGAAACCAGAAGATCAGATTTGAACAAGATAGCTACACCACCACCTTTTTTTTGATGTACGGTCACATCTTAGGATATTATATCCAGGAGGGGTTATTTCTAGGTCATGAGTAGAAGGTTTTAGCCAAGTTTCTGTAAGGCAAAGGATATCAAATGGATAATCTATAACAGACGCTGCTGTTAAAAAAGGAATAATTAGTAGAGCATAGAAAATATTGCATGCTAAGTATAAGAATCAGTTATAGGAGATTAGAAGGGATTGGGACGAGAGACTGGATAAACGATTCACAATGAAACCATGGGGGATATATGTACATCTCCCAAATATGCAACAAAATGTGGAAGATTTAGAATTTTTGCTTGGCAGTGCTAACATAGATATTTTTATGCCCCATGTGGACTGCAGAGAATTTTTCCTCTGGTAGACAGCAAATGTTGGAGGTGTGTTAGGGATGAAAGAGATAGTTGGGAACATATTTTCTGGGAGTGTAATGAGTTGGCAGATTTTAAAGATTCCCTGCCGACTAATGTGTCAGAGATACTGGGTGAGCAAATTGTAACTAGGGAAATGATTTTTCTGAGCTGTGATATGAATCTGAATTGCCAAGACATAGTAAGGCCGTGCTGAGTCTAATTATGGTGCCTGCCAAAAAAAGCAATTACTAGAAAATGAAAATCTAAATCTAAACCAATTGTACTAGAAGTAACAAAGATAGTAACAGGGTTAAAACACCTGGAATTGGCATATTTAGAAGAGTGTAGGAGCAAATTGCATAGAAAAAAAGGAATTGTGGGAACAGTATAAGCAGGGGAGGAATGAGATTTAAAAGAAGGCAGGATTTGAATGAACTATGTAATGTTTGACAGTGATTAAGTAGATTATAAATGATGTATAATGTTTGTGGCTAGAATTGTGTCAGTATGGTTTGTGATATAAAATGCTTGCAAGTAAGATTTTGTCAATAAGATTTGATCTGAAGTTGTTAATCTTCTTCCTATTCATCATTGATGAGTTCGGTTCTGAGGCCTCGGAACCGAGTCAGCCTAATACCAAGCTCGCATACACCAAAACCTCTCAAGCTAAGCTGCTACCCATAGTGCCCTTCTCCCAGTTACCTCCGATCTCGTTTGCCGCACAGCCAAATAGCACCATTTCACTGAGCTCTCCAGCTAAGTATTGTATTTTCAGTTTTGCAGTATTTTGCAAGTTTTTCTCTCAAATCTCCTATATTTCTTGTTTTCGTAACTAGCTCTACTCACGGGTATTCTCTTTCTTACCATTGTTGGTAATTGCCCTTCCTTACCCTTGTGGTATTCTTAATACCATTGTTGGTATTTTCTTCTCTTTTCTTTCCTCCTCAGTCCTTATTTTTTGGATTAGTTACTCGCTTTTTTGGTATGACTGAAAAGAAAGAGACTTCGGGGTTTAAGCATTGCTCTTCCTGCAATGGTAAACTCCCAACAGCAATCTACATGACAAATGTGTTTGTCTGGGGGTTCTGCACCTATCTGTGAAACCTCCCTGTCAAATTTGTGTTAGTTTCAGTCAGCAGATGCTGAATGAAAGATAGAATAAATTTATTCCGAAAGGCCTGCTTCCTTCTCCATTTTCTGAGGATATTTCTGCATCGGAGGTGTCAACTCTTCCATCTACGCACAAAACAAATCCTCATTCGGGCACTTCTACACCGGCTGGTGAGAAGGGCAAGCCTCATAACCACAAGGCCCTTAAAACTTCCTCGGGACACAAGATTGCCTCCGTTCCAATAACCTTGGCTCTGAGCTCTCCTCCACTGGTGTCTTCTGATTTTATGATGACTTCCACAACAGCACCGCCCTCGGCACTGACCACTGCTATGGGTTCCGACTGTGGTTTCGGACACTGTCTTATTGCCTGCCATTAGCTCGGCACCGTCGACCTCTCTCTCTTTTCCGAGATCGGTACCGATGACTCCATCGGAGCCGATAATGACTTTCACCCCAACTATCACTTCAGCTCCGAGCCCTTTTTCGGCACTGATAGTTCCCCTTTTGCCTGTCTCAAAACTGGAATCCTCTGTGCCGACTTTTAATTCACTTCGGACCCGGTATTACCTGTCCTTGGACTGTTTTGCTGGACAAGTCTTTAGCCCCTTTTTGGACCGACCAGACTGACTCCCCCTCAGGAGTGTCAGTAAGGTCCACCAGGACCCTCTCTGAATTGGATGTGGTGTGCCTGTTTGATCAGCTGCTGATAGCCAGGGGGATTACAAATTTTCCGCAAACCCACCCCACTCTGGGCTTTGGGTCCATTGTCCCTGTGACTCCCACTTATTCTCCTCCCTTGGACCCTTCAGTCCGAGGCCCATAGCTCCAACATCTGTGGGAGGAATCCTCCCCTCGGCGCCGACAGTGATCTTCTCTGAAGCTCCAAGGCCCCTTTGGGTTTCAGTTTCTTCGGAACCATCCCTTCCTCAATCTCATGCTTGGGGGGGGGGTGGAGTGGAACGCTCAGCTCTGGTAATGGTTTTGGTTGTTTCATCGGCTCCGTCTCTGGCTCTGGGGGTGATACCTGCCCCGGTTTTTCTTGAGGCTCCGTCCCTGGGAGCTGGCCACGCGGAGTGGGGTATGACCCTGGTTCAGAGATTATCTTCTTCTTTTCCGGGCTCCCATTCCTCTTCGGGCCGGGCCTGCCTTCCAGGTGATGGAGAGGGTCCTTGCTTCGGGAAGCACTCCTCCTACATCGGACCTTCCATCAGCTCCTTCTGAGCTGCAGCTATCACAGACCACCCCACAGAACACCGAGAGCGCAAGCCTCAGGAAACCGCTGTACAGGGTAACCTCCTTTCTGAGTCCTCTTCAGATGCTCCCACTGAAGTTCCTCCTCGGAAACGGACATGTAAGAGGAGACACATGGACTCCCCGGAGGAGTCCCTCACTGAAGATACGGATTACAAAGATGGGAAGGGGTCCCCATGGTCACCCCCTGATGATGATGTCTCCTTTGGAGACATCCTGGAAATTTTGAGGTAGAGGGGCGAATTGAAGCCCTCCAACCCTTCCTCAGAGGAATTCGTATTCCTGCATGCTTTCCGCTCTCGGCCCTCTATTTCTTGGGTGACCCCCCCCCCCAATGACCTAGTCAAGCTCATCGTGCAGCAGGCATGGAAGAACCCTGATACCGTTGAGCCCATTCCCCGGAGACCAGACAAGTACTCTCTCCTCCAGAGGAACAGCTCCATTGGTCGAGAAGATTACCAGTAGACGCTGTGGTGGTGGCGGCTGCCACGAAAAAGGGCCTTGCGGAGGAAAGTCCTGCTGTCCACCCACCCAACAGAGTGTCCCAGGCGGTGGACATATTAGAGAAGCGAGTTTTTGCTTCAACTATCTTTGCTGGTATGTTTCTGAATTACTTGGCACATTTTACGAGGCTCAAAAGAGATCTCATATCTGAACTCTCTGAGACCCTCGCTGGTCAAGTTTCGATGGGACACATGATAAAGTTGCTTCCCAACTTGCTACCCTGGAGTCGATTTCCAACTCATCCATGAGGTTGCTGTCGCACAAAACCGAAGGGGTGGCTAGAGCTGCAGGTGCAGGATTAGTTATGAGACACCATACTGGATGCACATTTGTGACCTCGCGGACTCCTTCAAGTCTTACTTTTAAAATGCCCCTATCGATCTGTCTGCTTTGCTCGGTTCTAAAGTGAAGGACACATTAGCCAGGTGCGAGCAGGATGGAAATACGTTGTCTGTCGTTGGCCTACATTTTTCCAAGCCTCAGCGCTCTTTCTCCCGGAACCAGAGGAGTGGAAAGATGTGGCACAAAAATTGTCAAGGCCTTTTCCGTAGTGCACGTGGCGAGTACTCCCCCAGAAGCAGAGGGGGTTCCAATAATGGAAGACACCCCTTTCTGGGTAGAGGGGGTCCCCGAAATCAGGGCTCCAGGGATTCTTTCTCTGGACAACCTTATCAGTGCTCCTGAAGCGCTGCCCGATTGCTTTCCTCTAGAAGCAGTCGGAGCTCGTTTTTTTCTGCACCAAGCTGCCAGGTGCTCTATTACAAATGATCAGTAGGTGCAGAGAATAATTTCCAGAGCTTATTACATCCTCCTAATCTCTTACCCAAAACCTCCAAAATCCCTTCCCGATGTTCCACCCAGTCAAAGGGAAGAGGCAGCTTCAGAAATAAGAAAGCTGTGTCTCAAATGAGTCATCCAACAAGTCCCCCCAGACCAGTGCGGATCCGGTTTTTGCTCTAAATTCTTTTTGGTGCCAAAAAAGACCGGGGACTGGAGGCCCATTTTGGATTTCAGCCAACTAAACAAATCAATAGTTCAGACCAAATTCCGCATGGTCACATTACAGTCCATTCTCCCATTTGTTCGGGAGGGTGTTTGGATGTGCTCGATAGACCTCCGGGATATGTATTACCACATCAAAATGGACAAATGCTCCAGGAGTCTCTTTTGCCTCCGGCTGGGAGCCAATCATTACCAATTTAGAGCCCTGCCATTCGGTCTCTCAACGGCCCCCAGAGTGTTCACAAAATGCCTAACAGTGGTGACAGCTCACCTGATACTTCAGGGATTCCAGGTGTTTCTGTATCTAGACGATTGGCTCCTCTCTGCCCCCACCAAGCGCCTACTGGTCAGAGCCCTCCGCTGCACCCTACCACTGGTGGAGTTCCTAGGCATCACAATTCACTGGGAAAAATCCAACCTTCATCCCACCCAACAATTGGAATTTATAGGAGCGATATTCATCACTCAAACCAGCCAAGTCTCTCTTCCTCCTCACAGACTTCTGAGATTATGGTTACAAGTACAAGTGATACTCTGTCAAAGGAAGGTGTCAGCAAGGGAAGTTCTTCAGGCTCTGGGGTCTATGGCGGCGGCCTTCCAATTGTCCCCCTAGCAAGATTGCATATGAGAATGCTACAATGGCTCCTTTTGTCCCAGTGGATATCCAGTCTTTACCCCCTGAATGCACAGAGCCTCATCACCAACTCCTGCAAGCAAGATCTCCTCTGGTGGATGAGAACAGATGAAAATCTTTGGTGTTGCCCCTTCCAGACTCCCCAACCCAATGCCACGGTGACCACGGATGCTTCCCTGATAGGGTGGGGTGGCCCACTTCCAGGGAAAGACTGTTCAAGGCATGTGGTCCAACCTAGAGGTCAGCTTGCATGTCAATGTCCTGGAGTTAATAGTGGTGCTGTCAGCATTGCAGGCATTTCATCCACTCCTTCTGTCAGGAACGATTGCTGTCCAGTCAGACAATATGTTGGTCGTCTGGTACATAAATATGGAGGGACCAAATCCTACTCCCTATGTTGCGAGGCAATTAGAATTTGTCATGGGGTGATAGCTTCCAACCGCTTTTTAGTCACAATGCATATCCCTGGGAGCTCCACCGTGATTGTGGTCAGACTAAGCCGATGCATCCTTCGTCCTCACGAGTGGTCTCTCAACCCGATTGTGGCAGCAGAAATCTTCAGCCATTGGGGCCAGCCTTGTTGTAATCTTTTCGCCTCCCCCTCAAACAAAAAATGCAACAGCTATTTTGCCCTCTTTCCCCCACACGGGGAGTCACCGAGAGATGCGTTGGCTCACGATTGGCCCACGGGTCTCCTCTAAGCTTATCCCCCAATGCCTCTGATTCCCTTATTTCTAAGGAAAGCTATTCAGTTGAGATCAGATCAGATCCTCATTGCCCCTTTCTGGCCTCGTCAAGTGTGGTTTCCCTTCTTCTGACCTCACCTGTTAGACCCTCCTTGGATCCTGGACACTCGTCAGGACCCAATGTCTCACCCACAAGGGCTGACTCCCCCAAATCTATCCACCCTCAAGCTGACAGCTTGGTTTCTCCACTTCTGTTAGTCGCCAGGAAGGAAACTCTCTCCTCTTCTGTCCGGAATATTATTCTGGCCTCCCACAAATCATCCACCAGAAAACTCTATAGAGATAAGTGGAAAAGATTCGCTATCTGGTCGAATAATCAGATGCTAGACCCCTTTTCAACTCCTACAGCTCTACTATTTGAGTCCATTTAGCAGTTATTTCCAATTTCCATAACATTTCAGATGGAGTCCCTCTTCTCTCCACCCGACTCTGAAAGACCTTTCTCAAAGGAGTTTTCTATAGTAGACCTCCTGTCAGGTAGCCTGTGGAGACATGGAATCTCTCCCAGGTTCTCCAGTGTCTCTCCCTACCTCCCTTTGAGCTTGCCACAACATGTGATCTAAAATTCCTGTCATGGAAGTCTTTGTTTTTGGTGGTCACATCAGCCAGACGTATATCTTGTGTTACAAGCCTTATGGATCAAGAGCCCGTATGGAAGATGTAGTCTTCCATAAGGACAGAGTATCCCTTCGTACTAACCCATCTTTTCTCCCCAAAGTGGTTTCTGACTTCTCTATTAACCAGTCCATTGAGCTCCCTGTATTTTTCCCAAACTACTCAAACAAAGGAGAATACTGCCTTCATTCATTGGATGTACATAGACAACTACGTTTCTATCTAGACAGGACTAAGTCCTTTTGCAAGTCGGATCAACTTTTCATTTACTTTTCTGGTCCTAGACTGGGATGTGCTGTATCAAAAGTTACTTTATCAAAATGGCTCAGACATTGCATTACCTTTGCATATTCCCTTACGAATGAATCCAAACCTAATCAAATCAAAGCTTATTCAACTAGGGTCATCGCAGCTTCAGTTGCCTTCCCTTTCAGGGCTTCCATGAATTACATTTGTGCAGCAGCCGTTTGGGCTAAACCCCATACCTTCATCAAGCATTACAAATTGGATCTGGTCACCACGGGAAGAACTGCGTCCGGCTCAAAGGTTCTCAGAAATGTTCTTTTGTAAGGGCCACCCAGGTTCTCCAAGTAGCTTGGGATTCTGTCCCATCAGTGATGAATAGGAAGAAGGTTAACAACTTCAGATAAAGAAGTTATGTCTTACCATAACGTTCCATCTGAATTGTTGGTGATCTTCCAGTCATCACACCCTTCCATCGTCCCCTACCAAAGGTTCCTGGCGGATCTTCTGCATCCTTGTGGTGTTTCAGGGTTTTTGCACAGAGATGACCTTTGTCTTTCTGATTCTTCTATATGTTGCATGCAAACTCGATCTGAGTTAACTGGGAAAAGGACATTGTGGGTAGCAGCTTAGCTCGAGAGTTTTTGGTGTACTCAAGCTTGATGTTAGGCCAGCTCCCGAACCCATCAGTGATGACTGGAAGAAGATCAACAACTCAGATGGAACGTTATGGTAAGACATAACTTCTTTTTTTCATTTATATAAATGTATGATTGCGTATGTCATAAGTGATAATTTAATATGTTTCTTGTTTAAAAAAATATTGTTTAGCAATGTGACTCGACTCCATCGTAGGCAACATGCAGCTTAACGTCATCCTCAAGTTGTCAAATTGCTAGTTTCGTTTAATGATTACATCGGTATTATACTTTTATTGTTTGGACAGCGCAGGCCTTGAAATTGTCACAGTTAATGAATTCACACACTGTACATTCACTGCTGAACTATGGTAACCAGATCATGAAGAAAAACTTAATTTCCCAAGTGTAATAATCCACTTACCTACTCTAATAAGAGGAAAAATAATCACTGAACATTGTTTCAAAAACACAACTTACAAACAGAAATACAAAAATTTTAATTTGTATTCAAATTATGAGCATGCAGCATCATTCCAGAGAATGGCAAACACCCTACCTGCATTTTAACTGAAATCCACAGTGATCCAACTACAACATTTCATAGGTAGGTATAAGGCTATCTGCCCGAAGGCATTTATAAGCCTAGCCAGAATGTGTTGTCTTTCACCGCCCCCTTAGATTAGTTCCCTGTGCCTCTATCCAGCAGAGCCACTGAAGTGATCCCCGGTGTAAACTTTGTTTCCCATCCACTCATCAAGGTTTCTCTTGAGTGCTAGCGAGAAGCTCTGCCTAATGTAGATTGGAATCTTTTGTGATTAGGTGGGCATCCTAGAAGGATTTTCTAACCACTTTGGCAGATTATCAAAGGAGAGATTACTATCTACTTGGGTCCCCAGATCCCTTATTATGTTTTCCGTATTTAGGGGACTACGACATAAGTGGTAGTTTGTGGATACTTTATTTCCAAAGGGAATAACTATGCACTTTTTGGCATTTAGCTTGAGGCCATGATTTTGACACCAGGTATCCATCTCAGTGAGACCCTTTTGGAGGATGTCTGTGTCAGCCGGTGAGTCATTTGTAGCCCCTAGTTTGCAGTCGTCTGCGAACTTGGTCAGCCATAGTCCTCCTGTGCTTGTCTGTACCTCTCAGAAGTATATCCCGAACATGAGGGTTCCTAGGACTGAGCCCTGGGGAATGCCACTTGTAACCGGTTTAGAGTCAGACCTAGCTCCCGCAACTCTCACCATGTGGGTTCTGTCCATGAGCCAGTTGGCAACCCATCTTGTGACATAGGGGTTTATGTTCAGGCTGGTGAGCTTGTCTATAATACCAGAATGGGGAAGGGTGTCGAAGGCCTTTGCGAGGTCTAGGAAGGCTGTGTGTACCACCTTTCCCTCATCTATAGCCTTGGTAACTGTCTCAAAGAAGTCTACCAGGTGTTGGAGGCATGATCTGCCCTTAACAAAGCCAAACGGGCTAGTGTCCAGTGTTTGGAGGTTCCCAATGTCTCTGTTAATGAGTTCCATGATGATGCGCTCCATAGCCTTGCAGACCAAGCTAGTCAGGCTTCGAGGATGATAGTTCCCGGGGTCTGTTGTGGCTCCACCTTTGTGGAACAGAATAACCGTTGCTGTGCAATGCTCTATGGGTACATAGCCTGTGGAGAGGCTGAGTTTGAACAGTATGTTTAGGTGAGGGGTTAGTTCGTCTTTGAGCTCGTGTAGGACACAGCCTGGGACACCATCCAGTTCCATTGATGCTGTGTTTTTGGCTTTGGAGAGGGCTATTTTAACCTGAGTGTCTGTGCATTTGGGGGCTCTACATTCTTCTAGTATGGTTATGGGCCCTTTTGGGGGTGAGGGGGGGGTGAAGTTTGCACTGAACCTGTCTGCCAGGATGTTGGCACTATCAGTTGGTGCAGTGTATTTTTTTGCCATTCTGCACTAACTCCAAGCAGATCTGAGGATTGCCACCTAGATTCTTGACATAGCTAAAGAATGCCTTGTGGTTATTTTTGGAGTCCTTGGCAAGTTTTCTTTCAAAGCTCGCCTTGGACGATTTTATGACGGATCGTAGTTTCTTGATGATACTGATCAGGGATGTCTTCCCTTCTTGGGATTTTACTCTTTTCTGTACTAGTTTCCTCCTTCTATTGTATAGCTTGTTTATGGCAGGAGTCCACCAGACTGATTTTCTTTTCTTGGAGGAGTGAGTCGTGGTTTTGCTTGGGATAGCATGATCCATGCATTCTTGTAGGTGCCCGTAGAATACATTAGTTAAGGGTCCTGCAGCTTGGACAGAGTTATCCTTTAGCATGGGGGCTTTGAAACTTTCCACCTCCATCTTAAATAACGTGAAGTTTGCTTTTGAAAAGTTTTTCATGGTGGCTTTTTTGTCCGGGGGTGGGGGTGGAATGTGGATATCCAAAGTGATTTGCTTTTGGTCAGATCTAAGCAGCGAGTGATTGACATCTGGTGTGGAACACTAGTCGCCCATGTTGGTGATGACCAGGTCCAATAGATTGTCACCTCTGGTGGGAGTGTTGACCAGTTGTTCCAGGGCCTTTGAGTTTATAAATTCTAGGAAATGTTGGGCAAGGGAGTTAGTACTTGAGTAGTTCTCCAGTTAATGTTTGGGTAGGTAAAATCACCCAATATTAGGGTGTTTGGTAGGACCTTTATGTTACACAGTGTTTCCAGAAATGCAGAATGGAGGTGCTGGGACATGGTGGGTGATCTGTAGCAAGCTACAATTTGAATTGCAGTTTTGCCCGTTGTTAGTTGCACGTGGATAATCTCTGAAGCATCGTGTTGTGCCACTAACCTGGAGGTGTGGATATCCATGATGAATATGGATACTCCTCCACCTTTTGTATTTCAGTCCGGGTTCTGTGGCTGAAATGTATGGTATGAGTTGTAGCCTGGTAGTGCTGGGGTGCTCTCTGGAGCCTTAAACCAGGTTTCTGTTACTGCACATGTATCGATTTTCTCCATACTAAGGATTGCCTCGAGTGCGTGCATTTTGAGGTTTAGACTTCTGGCATTGAGTAGTACTACCCTCAGATTTTTTGTTACTTGTGCTATTTACAGCGGTGGGTTTGTCTTTTGAGCCTTGCCTAAAAAAGGCACTATGGGGGTGGTAAGAGCCTTGGCCAGTAGCCTAAGGATGACAGGTGCAAGCCGTCTCTAGCGAAGCAGCGTGTCTTTTTGAGCATGTCATCCCAGGCAGTCAGACACTGGATCCCCTTTGAATGACACCAGAAACTTAGCCATTTGTTGAAATTGATCATTTTTTCTTTAAACCGTGGTATCATTCTTGGTGAGGGTAGGATGCTACTCAGGGTCAGGGTCATACTGTCCTGGGCTACTTGATCAGAGAGCTCTTCCATGTCTCTTTTCATGTAGTCCAGGGAGGTACAGCTTAGGTCATTCACACCAGCAGGGACAATGACAGAGTCGTATTTGCACTTGTTCTGGAGTGACCTGAGTGCTTGTGTTATGTGGCGGATCCTGGCACCCGACAGGCAGCTAATAGTAACCTTCTCCTTATTCAGCCTAGTGAGTGGGACGTCAGTGTGCCTGATTGTAGAATCACCTATTACTAGTATGTTGGGTATGTTATTTTGCCTTGAGGGCTGTGATTGCGTGGCACACTGGTTTTGTGAAGTATGTGTTTCATGGTGTGTGTTGGGGGATGGTGGTGGTGGTTGCTTGGATGTCTGCTTTGGAGGGCTCTGTTGCTTTTGCAGATTTTTATTTAGAGCCTCTGAGTATGTTTTCGTGTATTTACGTGTGTTTTTTGCCAGTGCTGGTTTAATGGGTCTATATGAGACTGGGGGTGTGATGCCAGTATTTCCCTTCTCCTCTTGACTGTCTGATCCAGTCTTGGGTTGAGAGAGCTTAGCCTCCAGTTTGGCTGTATAATTGCACATGTATTAGTGTTTGATGGTAGGAGGAAAGGGTTGTCTGTGTACATGAGGGAGTTGTAACATTGCCTCAAAATGCCCAGATTCACCAGCTGGACTGGAGAGTACACCTGAAACTGCCCTTTGGACATGCCTGGATAGGTACAGTAAACTGTTTTACTGAATGGCTGGTAAGGTCGAATAGAGAGCCTTGTCCTTCTGTAGTGCTAGGGTTTATAAGTGCTTGCTATGAGTTCTGAGCAAGTGCCAGGCTGAGAAATGAATGGCTTGAGTGCTTAAGTTGAAAGAGGAGACTTTGTGGAGCTGAGAATAGTTATACCCTAGCTAACCGGTGCTGCCCGGCGAACAAAACCAGACAAATGCGTTTTTTATAGCAGGGAAATGAAAGAGAGAGAAATTAGCCCAAAATGACCAATAAACTACTACTTTCTGGGCTGAAACCACTCCTTCAGGGACAGATAGGCTGCTCAAAGCTCCCCCCTCTCTCACAGGTGAATAGAGAAACTTCCTTCTATCCAAGTAAGGTATGGGCAAGCACAGAGATTTGTAACACTGCCCTGAATTCCAGTAGTAGTCAGATCAATGGGATATGCATTTTATTCATTACATGAAATGTCTTAAATTTATTGCGGCATTCATTACAAAACAATGGCTTGAACAGAGTATTTTCCAAGTGATGTTCTTCAGTGTAATGTAAATGGAATAGTAGTACTTTCTTTTTGATTCCTAGGGACAATAACCAAAATGTACAACTCCTTATAGAACATGAAGTAGTGAAATGAGTTAACTGGTTAGATAAGGTGAAAAAAGCATTAAATGTCACAATTTTTGGAGTAATTTAACAAAATGCACTTGCAGGTTGCAATTCTCACTTCCCGCTCTATTTTACCTGAACTCTACTGTCAGTCTCACAGAGAAATTGTCTTCTGCTCTGTGCTCCTCAGTCTACTGCAGTTCAGACACTGTGGCTATCCTCAGATGCACACAGTAGAGTACTTAAGGTTTCCAAACTCATCCGCTTAAAAAAACAATTATGTACTTTACTGTTTCTTTAGATTCTATCTGAACTGTTCCCATGTGTGCTTTCTGCCCCTTTTTTTAATAAATCAAGATCTTGCTAGTAGCAGGCATCACTCTCATCAACTGATATGTCATAGCCTGCCATGTTATATTATACACACTCCAGAGGAAAAAAAAAAACTGCAGCAGAGTGTGTGATAAGAAATAATTTTTTAAAAGTGATTAATCTGTGTCCATGACAAGATTGTTAATTAGTGCTGAAGTCATTAGGTATTGCTGAAAAGGATACATTTTAAAGATATAAAAGTTATATGCATACATTGGCATGTTTTACAGTTTACAGACATTCTGGAGAAATCAGTTTGACTATAGCTATTATAGAGGTTAAACCCCATGTCTTGTTTGTGTGTGGTATTTATTAAGAGACCTGATCTGGATATCACCTTACGTGTTCTGAGCTGCATACTTTAAACATATAGAAGCAACTTCACTGGCTGAATGGAGAGCTCCATCTGGCTGTAATGAACCAGCAGCTGTTTTTCATAGAAGAAACTTGACATATGCATGAGATTACCAACAGCAGAGCCCTTAAAGTGATATGTGAATATATGTAAGTAGCTAGTAGAGTCGGACATGATTAGTCTCATGATAACACAGTTAAAAAGTAGAGCAATGGAGTTTTGCATCAGCTGTAGGTGCTATAGTTGTATAACAGAAAGCTATAAATGGGAGGAAATTGCAGTAGTTCTACGATGAGGTGCCCTTCTGCACTAAGCTGACTTAATATATGACAGTGTGGGTAAAGAACTGTTAACCAAGTCTAATTTGTAGAGGTTAAAGAAACGCATTTGATTAATTTAATCATTCTTACTTCTTTAGTATCTTTCTCATCTTGGCTTGTTCACTGAAACACTTATGTAGCTCAGAAATTGTCTAGCTGACCTTTTAAAGTATCCCTTAGTAACTTTCTACCCCTGCTGTCTCTCACACTGGTGTGCTGCAAGTCTCTCTATCTCTGTCCTTGTTTTTCTTTTATTTATAATCTTACTTCCATTTTTTCAAAACCAATAATGCAAGTCTTTGCTGATGCTGGCATTTTCAGAAGTTTCATTGATAAACCTTAATGTGCAAAGTCTCCTTCAAGATGACTTAAAATCTGACACTGGCTCACAGGTGACAAGGAAGCTCTAAATATCAAAACGAAATTGATTTGAGTTACTTGTCAGCAGTTCTCATCAAATCTTTTCACTAGTCCTTAGATTGTAGTGGCATCTCTGTTAGACCTTCTAATTAATATAAATGTCAGTCTCACTGACTTGATTTACTGCCATATTTCACCTCCATGTCAGAAACGCTTCTGTTTCTACAACTCCTAATAGCTTAATAAGTTGATATTCCTAAATTCCAAAGAAAAAATGGCATAGCTAAAAGCATATAAATCTACAAATCACTCTGTGCCCTTCCTATTTCGACTGAAGGAGCAACTCATTAAGTTAGTAGCCTTCACCATATTCTAAGTAAAACAATTCAGCTTATCACTCTTGCAGAGGTACCAACTCACCATGCACTATTTAATCTTTGTTACATTCTATTACAGAATAGTCCACTCAGTTTTCACATTTGGCTAGAAATTACTCTCATTTTTTATCCACAATTACCACAAACACTGGAAACATTCTCAAAAAATGACCCAATCATATTACAACAGTCAGAAAGTAATCGCCTTAAAAAGGATCCTCATTTATATTTTCCTCTACTGAATTGAGCTTTCACCAGACATTTCTGTTGCAGTAAGAAACCCCATCCCACTTTATGTTAGGAATGCTGCTATTCCTCCTCCTTTTGAAGAAATTGTCAAGCTGTCCTGAAATGGGATGGCATCCCATACAGATCAAATTTCACTGTCTTGCGCCATCTCAGCATAGGCTCTGGTTGTGTGCTGAACCCTGAATTGAATCAAGTGTGTAATCAGAGAAACCTTTATTATATGAGCACTGAGTCTTTAAAATGAAAACATTTTTAATTTCTCATTCTTCATTTTGCTAGAACTGCTCTTCACTAGTATGGCATTTTACTGTAATACTTTGTCCTTTCTTTTACCCTTTGTCAGCATATATTAATTCTTTACCTAATGTATTCAATTGCAGGGGTGTAACTCTTAATCTGATGATGTTATGTGATCCTATCTCGCCTACATTCTGACTGATGGGCTCGGAGCCGATCCCTCGGCTCCGACTCGGCACGCTTATGCTATAGAGCGAGGCCTCTAATTGGCTGAGCTATCTTTATCCCAGGATGCACCACCACTAATCCCCCAGATCTCGTTTGCCGCTTACAGAGCTTGGACGTGGTCTCAACATTGGCTGGGCTAAGTACTATATTAATAGTCTCTCTTCCTGTCAGTAGTTCTCTCTTTTCAACCCAAAAGCTGTTTTAACGGCTATTTTTTGTGTACGAGTGTGTCTCTTGTTGTTTTATTGAATTTTGCTTTATTTTTCCTGTCAGAGAAGGTTCCGTTTCAGTTAGAGGGGCCTTCCCCTGTACTAACTACTGTAGTGGTTGTGTGTGGGTCAAGTACCCGTTTGAGTTAGAGGGTCTTGACCCTCCTTGTTTTCTTCCCTTTTCTTTTTCTGTGTGTGTAAAAAAAAAAAAAAAGTTTTTTCAGTTTAAAATATTCTGAGTACGGGCATACTTATTTGTACCTGTGTCCTAAAACTGTCTAAAGTTTACTGTTGTGTTCTGTTTTTTCTGCACAACTATGTCTAAGGAACATAAACCCTCCGGGTTTAAAAAGTGCACGAGGTGTGGGTTCAAAATGTCCATAACGGACGACCACTCCTCGTGCGTCTATTGTCTTGGCGCCAAACATCTCCAGGAATCGTGCAGTGTATGCCATGCGTTTTCCTCCCGAGTCCTCCAGGAGATGAAAAACAAATTAATCCTTAAAGGATTAATCAAGCCTTCTTTCGAGGAGGCTTTATCTTCCTCTCCGTCTCCTTCTAAGAAGAGGAAAGCGCCGGCTCCGACCAGTCAGTCGGAACCGACGGCTAAAAAAGGTAAGCAGACTTCTCCATCGGCTCCACGGACTTCGGAGCCGAGGTCGGAACGGTCTGCCTCGATGCCTCCAGCCTCGACCCCTCTGGTTTCGGAGCCGAGGTCTGGAGCATCGAGAGGCGGGTCACCCTCATCGGCTCCACTGATATTGGAGCCGATAAGGGTCATCGGCTCAGACACTTCCCCCTCGGAGCCGAAGTCCTTATCGGCGCCGAGGGAAATTTCCTTGAAGGTTTCCTCGGAGCCGATAATTGTGGAGTCCTTCGAGCCGGTCCCCGAGCCCTTCGGAGCCGATGGAGAAATCGGTTCGGGCCCGATCGGTATCCTCGAGATCTTCCAGGATGTCTGATTCGGACATCGACAGGGTACTCCGACTTTTCCAGTCTCCGGTGTTCCAAAAGATGGTTTCGGCTCCAGCCCATTTGGCTTCGGAGCCGATGGTCCACTCCCTTACAGTACTTCCTCCTCCAACAGCTTCGGCACCGTTGGAGCAGGTGTTGGTGGAACCAGTGGAGGTGTTAGGGTCAGGCCAGACGCTTGCTCCGACTCCGGCTCCTGGGTCGGAGTTCAGTGCACGGACTTCTTCCTTCGGCCCTGGGGGGAGGCTTCGGGATTGATACCTTCGGTCCCAAGTCTCCCTCTTGGTGCGTCGGTGGCGGGAGTACCGTCCACTGTCGTGGCCACGGAGGGGGAACCTTCCCAGGTGGTCCCGCCTTCAGGGCTATGAGGAGTGCTCTAGCCAAATCTTCATTGGCTACCTCCACAGTTTCCCCAGCTCCTTCCCTACATTTGGAGACTGGGTCGTTGGCAGTTCCCCTGTCAGCAGACAGCGGAGCCCCTGGGCCTCAGGTTACCCCGCTGGGGTTTCTCCCTCCTGGAGGTCCTTCTGAAGCCTCTTCGGAAGAACCTCCCAGGAAGAAAACGTGCAAGAGGAAGCACGTTGACTCCCCTGACGAGTCTTTGACATCTGACACCGATCTCGATGATGCAGAGGGGTCCCCCAAGTCATCCTCGGATGATGTCTCCTTTGCAGACATCCTGGAAGCCCTAAAACAACGAGGTGGCTGGCAGTCCAAACCTCCCTCTGCTGATGAGTCAGTGTTCCTGAAGGCCTTCGGGGCTCAGCCCTCCGCCTCCTGGGTGTCTCCACCCTTCGACGAGCTCTTGGATTTGATCTGTCGAAGGGCGTGGGAACACCCGGACTCTGTGGAACCGGTGCCCGCTCGTCCAAACAAATTTCTTTCAGCACCTCCAGATAGAGAGTTCCTTACGAAAGGTGTGGCTGTGGATGCTATGGTGGTGGCATCTGCTACACAGCAGGATGTAGCAGAGGCTTCTACGTCCGTCCATCCTCCTAATAAGGAGTCTAGGAGCATGGATCGGTACGGCAAGCGCACCCTAAGTTCAGCGGCCTTTACCTTGAGGTCTCTGAACTACCTGACGCACTTTACGAGATTCCAGAGGGATCTGATTAAGGAGCTGTCCGATACCCTCTTAGGTAACCTGCCTGAGGAGCTGGCCCAGACGGTTGGATCTCAGCTGGCTACAATGTCATCCATTTCGAACTCGTCCATGAGGCTCATCTCGTATGCGGCCGAAGGCGCGACTAGAGCGGCGGGTACAGGCATTGCTCTACGGAGACAGGCCTGGCTCCGCCTGTGTCATTTCACGGAGGCCTTCAAGTCTTCATTCGCCGACGCCCTCTTTGATGGGTCCTCCCTGTTTGGGCCCAAGGTGAAAGACACACTTACCCGCTGTGAACAGGAGGGTAAGACTCTGACTGCCGTAGGGGCACGATTTTCCACTCCCTTTCGGCCTTATCCCAAGGCTAAAAGAGGAGGGAAGATGTGGTTCCGGAGATCGCAGAAGTCTTACCCCTCTCAGCAGGAAGGTTCCCCCTCCAGAGGCAGAGGAGGGGGAAATTCATCAGGAAGACGCCGTCCCAGAGGCGGCAGAGGCCCCCGCAACACTGGAGACCACGAGTCCTTTCATGGCTCTTCAACCTTTCATAGTCCCTGAGGGATTGCCCGACTGTGCTGCTCCGGAGCCAGTCGGGGGTCGTTTTTCGAAGCACCTAAAGGCCTGGGAAGGGATCACTCAGGACCGATGGGTGCTTCAAATTATCGCCAGAGGTTACTCCATCCCATTCTGTTGTCCCCCCCCTCAGTCCAAAAGAATCCCGGACCCGCCACCCAGTCAACGGGATACCGCAGCCATAGAAATTTCAAAACTGCTGCAAAAAGGAGCCATCCAACCGGTCCCTGCAGACCAGATCGGATTAGGGACTTACTCAAGATTCTTTTTAGTGCCAAAAAAGACCGGGGACTTGAGGCCCATTTTGGACCTAAGCAACCTAAACCGTTCAGTCAAGAAGTCCAAGTTCCAAATGGTCACTTTACAAACCATTCTCCCGTTGTTGGAGAAAGGTGTTTGGATGTGCTCCATAGACCTCAAGGACGCGTATTACCATATCAAAATACATCAAACGTCCAGGAGACACTTGCGCTTCAGCCTAGGAAGCAGTCATTTTCAGTTCCGCGCTGCCCTTTGGTCTCACCACAGCCCCCAGGGTGTTCACCAAATGCTTGGCAGTAGTGACTGCTCACTTGAGGAGTCTAGGATTCCAGGTGTTTCCGTACCTAGACGACTGGCTTCTAACTGCCACCTCCAAGCATCTACTTCTACGGAGCCTGCAAGCCACAACATCACTGGGAAATTCCCTCGGAATCACCTTCAATTGGCCAAAGTCTGTGTTACGGCCATCTCAAAGAATAAGATTCATAGGGGCAGAGATAGATTCAAACCAGATGCGGGTCTATCTACCTGCAGACAGAATTCAAATCATACAAAATCAGGTTCGAGCCTTACTCCCCAGGTCCAAAGCCCCAGGAAGAATGGTCATGCAACTATTGGGATCGATGTCTGCCACAGTTCTGCTAGTTCCCTTGGCAAGGTTACACATGAGAATCCTCCAGTGGCTTCTTTCAACTCAGTGGTCCTTTCAGGAACTCCGTCTCAATCATCTAATATGGATCACAGAATCTTGCAGACGGGACCTTCGCTGGTGGCTAGTGTCCTCCAATTTGGATCAGGGACGACCCTTTGTTCTTCCTCCTCCGGCCACTTTGACCACGGACGCCTCCCAGACGGGGTGGGGGGGCATTCCCTGGGCAGGTCAGTCCAGGGCAAATGGCATCCGGAAGAGACCTCTCCACATCAACATCCTAGAAATGAGGGCAGTACTCCTGTCCCTTCAAGCCCTTCACTATTACCTCCCTCAGGGCGTAATTGCTGTTCACTCGGACAACATGTCAGTTGTCTGGTACCTGAACAAGCAGGGAGGGACCAGATCCTATCCTCTTTGCAGAGAAGCGATGAGGGTCTGGGAATGGGCAATCTCGACCAAACGCTTCCTAGTGGCTACTCACATACCGGGCAAATCCAATGTCATAGCCGACAGGTTGAGCAGAACCATCCTCTCTCCTCACGAATGGTCTCTGAACATGACTATTACAAGACAGATTTTCAGCGAATGGGGAGTTCCGTGCTGCGACCTCTTCGCGACTCCTCTGAATGCGAAGTGCAAAGATTTTTTCTCCCTAACCCCGGCTCCGGGGAAGAGCCCTATGGACGCGTTAGTCCATCCTTGGCCCACCGGCCTGCTTTATGCCTTCCCTCCAGTTCCTCTCCTACCCAAGGTAATTCAGAAGGCTTCTCTCTTAGGGAGCAAGATGATCTTAATTGCTCCTTACTGGCCTCGTCAAGTCAGGTTTCCCTATCTTTGGAAACATGCTCTGGAAGGTCCATGGTTCCTGGACCAGGTCCCAGACCTACTGATTCATCAGTCGGGACTACTACACCAGTCCCTACACACATTAAGATTGACGGCCTGGCTCCTCCTCTTCCAACCATAGTCAGGAGACATGCACTAGACCCAGATGTAGTGCACATATTGTCTTCAGCCCACAAGTCTGCTACGAAGAAACTGTATTCTAGCAAATGGAAAAGATTTGCTATATGGGCTCAACTCCGGGGCCTGGACCCCATTTCAACTCCCGTAGCAGAAGTACTCAAGTTCCTAACCTCTCTTTTCAACCAAGGCTCTTCTGTTTCTACCATCAAAGTACAATTGGCAGCGATTTCTAATTTTCATGAATCCATAGACCCACCCTTAATGAGCAACAGGTTGTGTAAGACCTTCTTGAAAGGTGCTGCTCTATTAAGACCTCCAGTTTCTCATCCTGCACCTCCATGGGATCTCGATATAGTATTACGTGCCTTGACTTCTTCCCCCTTTGAACCGGCAGCTACCTGTGATTTAAAGTTTCTATCATGGAAGACAGCTTTTCTAGTGGCAATTACTTCAGCCAGAAGGGTTTCAGAACTTCAAGCTTTGTCAGTGAAACCCCCGTACTTGGTTTTTCATACAGACAGAGTTTCCCTCAGACCAAATCCTTCTTTTGTTCCTAAAGTCTGTTCTACTTTATGCTTGCAACAGTCATTAGAGCTCCCAGTTTTTTTCCCAAAATACTCCAATAAAGCGGAATTTATTTTCCACACACTAGATGTCCACAGGCAGTTTCATTTTTATTTGGATAGGACCAAACAATAAAGGAAGACAGATCAGTTGTTTGTGTCCTTTGCAGAAAACAAATTGGGCAACGCGGTCACAAAGGTCACTATTGCCAAATGGATCAGGGACTGTATTACTCAAGCTTATGTTTATTCTAACAAGGAGCTTTCCACCTCTGTCAAGGCTCATTCTACAAGGGCTATGGCTACTTCGGTAGCATTTCATTCTAAGCTTGCTATTAGTGACATTTGTGCTGCGGCTACATGGTCTTCCCCACATACCTTCATTTCTCACTACAAATTAGATGTGGCATCTAGAGGACGAGCTTCATTTGGTTCCACAGTGCTCAGGAGTGATTTCCAATGAGCCACCCGGGATTTAGGTGCTAGGGACGCTGTCCCATCAGTCAGAATGTAGGCGAGATAGGATCACATAACATCTTTTAGTTATGTACTCACCATAACTTCAGATGTTTGGGATCCATCTCGCCTACATTCCTAATAACCCACCCTCCTTCCCCCTTCCTTGGAGATCAGAGGATATCAGAAGGTCCGAATCCTGTTGTTTCATCTTGAAACATCTAACAATGTTATATAATCAAGCTGTGCATGTGTGCATGAATGCGGACAAACAAGATCTGGGGGATTAGTGGTGGTGCATCCTGGGATAAAGATAGCTCAGCCAATTAGAGGCCTCGCTCTATAGCATAAGCGTGCCGAGTCGGAGCCGAGGGATCGGCTCCGAGCCCATCAGTCAGAATGTAGGCGAGATGGATCCCAAACATCTGAAGTTATGGTGAGTACATAACTAAAAGTTAATCTTCATTTATTCATGACAGATGGGATTTGGGTCCATTGTCTGAATCAACTTGGCTGATATAACAAGCTTGCGCCAGCCAAAAACTTTCGAGCTAAGATTGCCCACAGTGCCCCTCTCCTCATCATTTCAGATCTCATTTGCTGAACAGAGTTTCAAGACGTGTCAGGCCAGCTCTCAAGCTAAGTGTTTCATTTTTCACTAAATAGTGACCTTTTGCTTTTCTAATGGCTTACAAGCCCCTTATTCTTAGTCGTTTATACTTTGTGATAATTTACTTCTTGTGCAAGAGAAAGTTTCCTTCCCTTTTACCTTTACTGGTATTTCTTAGTACCATCATTGGTACTGGCCCCCCTCTTTCCCTTTGGTAATTTTTATATATATACACACATATATATATATATATATATATATATATATATATATATATATATACATACACACACACACTCCGTCATTTTTGGGTATTTATTTCTTGTACCATTGTTGGTAATATAAAAAAAAATCCTTTCTTTCTGCATGTGTTTGTGTACTATTGTGTCAGTATATCCATGCTACTGTTCAGTTGCTGTTTTTTCATTGCTGTTGGTTTACTGTTTGGATATTAGTATAATGGTGGACTAAAAGGGCACTTCTGATTTCAAACAATGTGAAAAATGTGGCAGGAAGATGCCAAACTCTGATGGCTCTCTCTCCTGTGTCTATTGTCTGGGAGTACCACACTTAAAAGCTCAACCCCTGCGCGAGCTCTGTTAGGCCTTTAGTGCCTGTACCTTAGCCGAGCACAAGAATAAACTTATTCTGAAGAGTCTCTTAAAAACCCTTTTCTTGGAGGCATTATCTAAGGTGGAGGTCTCAACCCTTCCTTAAAAAAAGAGTCGAAGAAGAGGTGCTAGTCAGTACCATCATCTCCTCATCCTAAGGAATCGAAAACCACTAAGGCTCAGGTTCATACAGAACTGAAACCAAAAATGACAAAACTAGCTTTGACGCCTGTGTCGGCACTGGAGTCTAAAGCTTGGTCTATGGTGCTGTCCTTGACCACGGAATTGACAATGACTACTCCTATGGTACCGACCCCTTCCACGGTACCACAGACCCTCTCAGCACCAAACATACCCCACCCCCAAACACAAACTTCTGCTCTTTTGACCATGATGCCAGAGGTCCAGACACTAGGAAGGACCAGATATTCTCCGTCAGTTGACCCCTTTGTTGGACACCAGTAAGTCCATTCCTTGATCAGCCTTAATCTCCATCGCGGATGTTAACCTGAACCAGATCCACCATTAGCCTTTCGGAGCTCAATATAGAGACTTGTGGATCAGCTCCTAGCAGCCAGAGGCATCCCAACTCCATCTAAAACCTCCCTCCCTCCGGACCCGAGGACTTGTCTCCACAGACTCTGACATATATTCCTCTTTAAACCTCCCTGCAGATTTGGAGCCCTCGATACTGACCCCTATCCTGGTGCCAGCTTCTTCGGCTCCACTGGTGGATCTTACCATGGTTCCAGATACTACCCTTTGGTCCATGACTCAGTCAAGGCCAGCCCCACCGTCAAGACTGTGACTGGTCTGTCGGCACTGCGATCCCAAGTACAGCACCAATTCTTTCTATGGCGTTATCTACTGTTCCAGTTGCTCTGGCAGCTCCAAGTCCTCTTGCGGCTCCTTCCCTGGAGGTGGGCTCGTCAGAGCAGGGTGTGATCCCAGTTCCAAGGTTGTCTTTCTCTGTTCCAGGCTCCCATCCCTCTTCGGGTGGGCCTGCTTTACATATTATGGAGAGGTCACTCTGTTCAGCAGGTTCACAGTTGGCCCCTTTGGCGCCAGAATGCCACTTATACATGCCTTCTGGTTTGCAGCTGACACAGTCCGCTATGCTAAGACATCGGGCATGTGAGCAGCAAGATACCGTACCACAGGACACCCCCTCTTCAGAGTCCTCTTTAGATGTCCCCCCTGAAGAGCTACACCTTAAGAGATCGTGCAAGAGGAAGCACGTTGATTCACATGAGGTATCTCACACTGAAGATATGGATTACGATGAGGGGGAAGGGTCCCCACGATCACCCCCTGAGGATGTCTCCTTCAGAGAAATACTGGAAATACTTAAATAGAGGGGTCTCTGGAATCCCAACAACCCTTCTGTAGAATCTGTATTATTGCAGGCTTTATGTGCCCGACCTTCTACTTCCTGTGTGACCCCACCTGCAGATGAGTTAGTCAATCTCATCATGCAGCGCCCTTGGAAGACTCATGACACTGTTGAGCCAATCCCCTGGAGACCGGACAAAATACTCTCCCCTTCAGGGGATCACCCACATTGGTCCAAAGGAATGTCAGTAGATGCAGTGGTGGTGGCGGTGGCCACAAGGAAAGAAATCTCAGAGGAGAGTCCTGCTGTCCATCTTCCAAACAGGGAGTCTCGGATGATGGACAGATTAGGGAAGTGGGTTTATACCTCATCGACCTTTGCCATTCGGTTGTTGAACTACTTGGCACATTTTACCTGTCTCCAGAGAAACCTAATCATGCAACTGTCAGGAACTTTGCCAGGAGCTTTGTCTGATGAGGTATGTGACAAATTTGCCTCCCAGCTTGCCACCCTGGAATCCATATCTAATTCGTCCTTGTGGTTGATTTCCCATACAACTGAATGGGCGACCAGAGGAGCAGGTGCAGGTGTTGTTATAAGACATCATGCCTGGATGCATTTGTGCCACTTTGCGGACCCTTTCAAGTCTTCCTTCGTCAACTATGCCATTCATGCCTCCTCTCCTTTTGGTCCAAAGGTTAGAGAGACACTAGCTAGGTGTGAGAAGGATGGCAAGACCCTATCTGCCATGGGCGTACATTTTTCCACTCCCCAACGTTCCTACTCTAGGAATCAGAGAAGTGGGAAGATGTGGTTCAGGAAATTCTTAACGCCTTTCCGTGACACGTGACGAGTTTTCCTCCTGGGGTGGAGGGGGGGGACTCATCAGGAAGACGCCCCTCCCGAGGCAGAGGGGTTCCGCATAACCAGTGGTCCAGAGATTATTTTTCTGGGCAGTCCTACCAGCGCTCCTGAAGAGCAGCCCCATTGCTTGCCTCTGGAAACAGTCAGGGAACAATGTTCTCTCTGCACCATTTTAGCCTGGCATTCCATGACGACAGATTCCTGGATGCAGACAATAATTACCAGAGGTTATCACATCCCCTTTGAGCTTTACCCGAGGCTGCAAAGGCGAATCCCCAATGTTTCACCCCGTCAGAGGGATGAAGCAGCACAAGAAATCAGAAAGCTGCTCCAAAAAAAGGAGTAATCCAATTAGTTCAACAGACAAGATAGAATCTGGATTTTAGTCAAGGTTGTTTTTAGTGCCAAAAAGACGGGATAGGAGGCCAGTTTTCGACCTCAACATTCTAAACAAGTTTGTCAGCAAACCAAATTCTGGATTGTCATGCTTCAGTCTATCCTCTCGTTCCTGGAAAAAGACAACTGGATGTGCTCGATAGATCTCCAGGATGCGTATTACCATATAAAATGGACAAATGTTCCAGGAAATATCTCCTCTTTTGGCTGGGAAGCCAATCTCTACCAGTTTCGGGCACTGCCCTGTGGTCTCTCCACAGCCACCAGTGTGTTCACCAAATGCATGGCAGTGGTAACAACTCAACTGAGACTGAAGGGATTCCGAGTGTTTCCATATCTAGACAGTTGGCTCCTTACTGCCCCCACTAAGCATCTACTGCTTCATGCCTTGCACTACACTCTACAGCTAGCAAGCTCCTTAGGGACCTCAGTAAGCAAAGAGAAGTGAAAACTAGTATCTGCTCAAAGCCTAGAATTCATAGGGGCAACATTCTACACAAGGTCTTGCCTGGTCGCCCTTCCGCTTCACAGGCTTCAGCTCAGCTCCTTGTGATAATCTCTCAGGAAAAAGTCAAAGCTTGTTTAGTCGGTCAACTGCTAGGATCAGTGCCAGCAACGATTACTATAGTTCTTCTAGCAAGACTAAACATGAGATTGCTACAGTGGCTCCTAGTGTCACAGTGGTCCCTATTGACACATCCTATGTCTTGTCTGAGCTGCTGCAAGCAGGATCTCAGTTGATGGATGAAGCCAGAAATGGAGTTATGGAGTCGTCCCTTCTCACCCCCTCAACACAAGGCCATAGTGACCACGGATGCATCTCTGATGGGGTGGGCGGATTTTCAGGGAAAGACTGCCCAAGGCGCTTGGTCCCCCATGGAGGCCAATTTGCATATCAGTGTCTTAGAACTGAGGGCGGTGCTTCTGGCATTGCAGGGATTCCACTCTGCCCTCCCATTAGAGACAATTGCTATCCACTCGGACAGCGTCTGTTATATCAACAAACAAGGGGGAACCAGATCCTACCCACTGTGTTGGAAAGCCGTGAGAATTTGGCAGTGGGTGATCACCTCCAACCGCGTTCTAGTGGCAGTGCACATTCCCAGGAATTCCAATGTGATTGCGGACAAACTGAGCAGATGTATTCTCCTGCCTCATGAGTGGTCCCTGAATCCATTGGTAGTGACAGAGATCTTCCATCACTGGGGCTAGCCTTGCTGTGACCTATTTGCATCCCCTACCAACCACAAATGCAGCAGCTACTTTGCCCTGATCCCCCCTCAGGGGGAGTCCACGAGGGATGCTCTAGTACATGATTGGCCCTTGGGACTATTGTATGCCTTTCTGTTTCTAAAGAAGGGTCTTTGGTTGAGAAGCAACCTAATTGCACCCTGTTGGGCCCGGCAAGTCTGGTTACCTTTCCTTTGGTCTCAACTGGTTTACCGACCATGGATTCTGGTTCCAACTCCAGGACTTCTGTGTCACCCACAGTGGTTGACCTATCGATCCTCAAGCTGACAGCTTGGTTCCTCCACTTCTAAAAATTGCCAGGCAAAATAACCTCTCTTCCCCTACTTGAAAAAATACATCTGCCTTCCCATAAACCGTCCACCAGGCAGCTTTATCATAGTAAATGGAACAGATTTGTGTTTGGTCTCGGGGGTAAAAAGGAAGAGATCCCTTCTCAGCTCCAGTCAGTTTGGTTTTAGAGTATTTATCAAGCCCACTTCATTCAGGAGCTTAAGCTTCTACTATCTGGGTCCAGTTAGCAGCTATCTCAAATTTTCACACTGGTTTCCAGGATTTCTCTTTGCTATCTCATCGCTTCTGTAAAACCTTCTTGAAAGGTGTTTTACATACAAGAACACCTTTCAAAGAGCCCATTGAACCTTGGAATCTCATGCTGGTCCTACAATCTTTGACTCATCATCCCTTTGAGCCTGCGGCCAATTGTGACCTAAAATTCTTGTCTTGGAAGTCTTTGTTCTTGGTAACCATTACCTCAGCAAGAAGAATAGCAGAATTACAGGCTTTGTACGTAAAATGCCCTTGCATTGTTTTCCACAAAGAGAGAGTATCACTTTGGACTAACCCATCCTTTCTACGCAAGGTTGTCTTGGAGTTGAATATTAATCAGTTCATAGACTTGCCATTTTTCTTCCCGGATTTTGCAAATAAAGGAAAATGTTGTTTGCTTTTATTGGATGTACATAGACAATTATGCTTCTGTTTGAATAGGAATAAATATTTCCAAAAATCAGACCAGTTATTCCTCTCCTCCTCAGGACCCAAGTTAGGAAAATCAGTTTCTAAAGTCACTTTGGCGAAATGGCAAGTATCTCTCTTGTCTATCAACATAACCAAATTAGTTTAACTATGAAAATAAAGGCGCATTCAACCAGATCAGTTGTTACTGCAGTAGATTTTCATTCTAGAGCTTCTATGGATGACATTTGTGCAGCAGCATACCTTTATCACTCATTAGAAATTGGACTTGGTATCCAGGGGGGAAGGCATCCTTTGGCTCAATGGTGGTCCGGAATATCCTTACATAGGGGCTCCCAAGGCATAAAGTAGCTAGGGACTCTGTCCCATCTGTCATGAATGAATGAAGATCAACAACATCAGATAAAGGTTATGTTCTTACCATATTGTTCCATCTGTGCTGTTGATCTTCATTCATTCATGACATCCCACCCTCTTACCTCCTCCGAAAGGCTCCTGGAGTTTTGGACTTGGTCCTGCTCTCAGAATAGGGTTTTTGCTCAAAACGTCCGTTTTCTTTTCTTACAGGCAGACTCGATCTGAGGAGAGGGGCAGTATGGGTAATCTTAACTTGAGAGTTTTTGGCTGGCACGAGCTTGTTATATCGGCCAAGTCACTTCCGAGGATGGAACCGAGACCCATCCGTCATGAATGAATGAAGATCATCAACACAGCTGGAACGTTATGGTAAGAGCATAACTTTTTTTTTATCTACAATAATCATTAATTAGTAACTCTGGTCTTGATATATATTTGTGTGTGTGTGTGTGTGTGTGTGTGTGTGTGTGTGTGTGTGTGTGTGTGTGTGTGTGTATATATATATATATATATACCTACACACGCACGCACGCACACACACACTACTTGTATATAGGTAATACTCTCCTATAAGAAGTTGCATCATGATCCCTTGGGTTGCTAATTATCATGCCTAGAAACTGGAAAGCTGCCTATAAGAGACTTAGGGACACAGGTGGACAGTGGTCTCACCTTTGACACCACATCACCACAACAGTCAGAAAATCCTTCTTTGTGGCACACCTCATCACTAAGGGCTTTTCATCCAGAAAAAGGAGGTTATTGTCCCACTGTACTCATCCCTCATTAGACCCATTATAGAGTACAACATCCCGTTTGGTATGTACCTCTCAAGACATCTGCAACAACTGAAAAGGCCGTAAGAAATACCTCACTAAAAGAATCACAGGCCTAAATCAGATGCCTTATGCTGACCGTCTAAAAAAACTCCACCTATACTCTGTCGCGTATCGTGTACTCAGAGACTATTTATGCGTAACATACAAGGCCATGTCAAACCCAGAGCTGTTGGACATGCTACACTTAAAGAAATCCCAATCCCTCAGAGAGACACGCTCCAGGGATCTAAACCTTGTCATCACAATGAACAAAACATGCTGGAGGGATAGGATGTTCTTCGTGTTTCACTGTTGCAGTCATCAAATTTGGGTTATCTGCCTGCAGGTAGCCTTCAGCTGGCCTGAATACCAGAGTCTTCAGATTTCTGCATCGCATGCTGTCACTTCTTCCATGATGTCCGGTCGTCAGGGGTATAAAACATGCAGCCGATGCCATTATATCAATCTTTCTTGACGTGCGGTGCCTGAAGCAGAAGCAGTTCGCAAGTGCCGGTCAGCCGACTCCTGAAATTTTTGTTTTCGAGTTTCATACCTGAAGTCTTCAAAAAGATCCTTTTTTCTTGTTCTAACTGATGTCAGAAAAAATTAACAATTGTCTTGTTTGTGGAATCCGGCTATTTTTGTAGCTAAATACTTCCGTTCTCGATCTCCGTACTCCGAAATGGCTTCGTTAAGCCATCCGACTACAGATCTTCCGAAAAAACTTAAGGATAAAGACAGAGACAGACAACATAGGTCCAAAACGGCCGATGATGCTTCCGTTAAGCTAGTCGCCAGTACTCAGTGAGGAGCTTTCGCAGCCCCTGATACCTGCTACTACAGATTCGCAGGCCTCTAATGAGACCGATTTGGAGTCCGGTATGCCGCAAGATGCTTCTTCGACTATGGAACCTGCGGATGTCTCTACCTTGGATGGGTCCAGAGCCGCTGTGCAGGCACTGGCTTCTGTGGGTGTATTCAGGCCTACCGACTTTCATATTAAACCAACATCTTTGTTTCAAGCTAGAAATACCAAATTCCTCAGGCCTAAACCTCACACTACGCCTAGAAACCTGAAGACCAAACAGTATTCTCAGGCCCATATGCCTTAAAAACAAATTATTAGAATGGCTGAAGACCTTATTACCTTAATTAGGAGAAGGCAGCCTTCCCCCTCTAAGAGACCTAGAACTGATTTTCTTTCTGATTCTTCTGATCAGGAATCTGATATCTCTGTTCCTTCTGACCAGGATTTACCCTTATCTACTTATGAGGATTCTGATGCAGAGGATTCCATTCCCTCTCCTTCCCCTCCAGAAGATTTTTCTTTTGGTGAAACCTTGCATACCCTTAGGGAGCATTTCTGCTGGGAAAGCCAGGACTATTCTGAGTCCAAAAAGAGACTTGGGGAATTTTTACTCCTGCCTCAACTCAGGCCTCTAGCCTTGTCTCCTGTTCTGGAGATTGTAGATGTTTTCTTAGAATCCAGCCTTAACCCAAACACTTTGCCTCCAGCTCCCAGGAAACCTGACAGGTACTACTGAGTACCTGACTCTCACAAATTCCTCTTCAAGAATTCTACTGCAGCTTCAGAGACCATTTCCCAAGGACCAAAAGGCATTAAGGCTACTACTGCCAACAATCCTACCCATTCTGATAGGGACTCTAGAGCTTTAGACAGATGGGGTAAGAAGGTATACACTTCTGCTGCTTTGGCCATTAGGGCTTTAAATTGCCAGTTTCATATATTAAAGTATCAGCAGCATATTATGGGACTACTTAAACAGAAAATGATGTTGATTCCTGACTGTGCTGAACACAAAGATTTGCAGGAGTTAATGCATTCTGCTGAACAAGTTGGTAAACCTACTTTGCAATGTAGTTTTGATGCTTTAGAAGCATCTTGCAGGGCTGCTGTCACTGGGTCTGTACTTAGAAGGCATGCTTGACTTAAGGAACAAAACTTGCCAGATCATGTTAAAGCTAAATTACTGGATGCACCCTAAAACCAAGGCTGTCTTTTTGGCAACAAAGCAGAAGTCCTCACAAGGATGGGGGAAAAAGCTAAATCTATGCAAACTGTTAAAGATTTCTTATAAGTACAGCCTCCTAGATTCAGTAGGCATTGGCCTTCAAAGAACTGGTCTATGTCCTTCGAGGATGCATCTGCAGTCATAACATATGGGTTGTCCTGCCTCAGGCAGCCCTCAGTCGGCCCGATTCCAAAGTCTGGGTCTGGCCTCGGCTGATGTCGCACTTCACCCGACGTCATAGCTCCTGGGGTATAAAGGCATCAGCCGACGCCATTTTCCTCAGTCTTTCTTGCCGCGCGGTGCCCGAAGCAGAAGCTGTTCGCAAGTGCCGGTCGGTCAGATCCAGAGATTTCAGCTACCGAAGACTTCTAAAAAGCTAAGTACCCCGTTGGGGACTCTTTCTTGCCTCAGCCGATGTCAGAAAAAGTAAATAATTGTTTAACTTGTGGAAAACAAGTACCTCATAAGGATTTCCACTCTTACTGCCTTCCTTGCTTAGGCCCAGACCACGTATCAGCTTGTTTAGCCTGTGCCTCCTTCAACCGACGGACACTTAGACGTCGGTCGGAGTTTGCAGAAGAGTTTTTTGGTCCCGCTTTTGCATATAAAATGCCGTCGGAGACTCCGACTACTCATTTAGCTAAAAAACGCAAGGAAAAGGACCGACACTCGCGGCCCGCGGTTTCGGCTGAAACCACGGTTAGGCCTACCGCGAGTGTCTCGGTTTCGGCTGAAACCGAGTCCTCGGTTCTTCCTCCGGCCGCAAGCAGGCCTCCGACGACCGAGGCCTCAGAGGCCCCGGCGGAGTCGGCTACAGAAATTCCTACCGAGGAAGCAGGCACACTAGAATTGTCCGACACCATTCCGTTGGACATTTCTACTCCTGCACGTGGGGCAGCTATACCCCCTGCTTCTATGTCCATTAAGACCTTCTCCAGGGCTAAAGCAGCTAAACTTTCCAAGGCCTTACCTACAAAAGCTCCACCTCACAGGCCTTCCTCAAGTTCTCAAATTCTCAGCCTTGCTGAGGACCTTATTTCTTTGATCAGGGGATCCCAACCTCACCCAGACAGGGCCTCACAACCCCCTCCTGAAAAAAGGCCTAGGACTGAACCTCCTGAACCTCTTTCCTCTGACTATTCCTCGGATGGATCAGATGTATCAGACCATCAGGAAGGCCCATACCCACCTTATGAGGATTCGGATGCAGAAGACTCCATTCCTTCTGCCCCCCAGAAGAATTTTCATTTGGGGAAACTCTACATTCAATGAGGGAACATTTCCAATGGCAGGGTCAGGACTTTTCTGATTCTAGGAAAAGGCTAAGGACTTTTTTACACTTACCACAGCATAGGCCTCTAGCCATACCACCTGTTCTTTCAGTTGTTGATGATGCATACAATGATGCCTGTTCAGCCCCTGATTCTCTTCCCTGGCCCCTGCCAAACCTGACAGATATTACAGGGTCCCGGATTCTCATTTCCACTTGTACAAGGCCCACGCTGCAGATCCAGAAACCATTTCTCAGGGTCCCAAAGGGTGTTGCAGCTGCCTCTGCCAAAAACCCTACCCTCTGAAAGAGAATCAAGAGCATTAGAGAGATGGGGTAAAAAAGTTTATACATCTGCTACTCTTTCTGCCAGGGCTTTAAACTGTCAATTTCACATGATACAGTACCAGGAATTTTTGTTAGATCAGCTAAATAAAAAGCTTTCCTCTCCTGAACCTTTAGACCGTAAGTCCCTTCAGGAGTTGGTACATAATTCTCAGCAGGTCAGTAATCATTTTTTAAAATGCAGCTATGATGCACTGGAGGCTTCATTTAGATCAGCTATGACTGGAGCTGTGATTCAAAGGCATGCCTGGGTAAAAGAGCAATCCTTACCAGACCATGTAAAATCTAAACTCCTAGATGCTCCTATGGAGAAACAAAGTTTATTTGGCTCCCCTGCACAGGAGGTACTAAAGAAAGTGGAAGAAAAGGCAAAATCTGTGCAAACAGTCAAGGATTTTCTGCAGGTCCAACCCCCGAGGTTCAGCAGAAATTGGCCTTCAAAGAATTGGTCCTTTCCAGACACCACCAGAGCACAGAGAGGCAGAAATAGATGCCCAAGAGGCAGAGGTCAATCAAGGGGTGCCTACAGGGGCCGTCAGTGGCAACCTGACAACCAGAGGAGTGCCTCCACATCTGTGACTGCAACCACTTCCACAGGACAGACACAATGACTTGGCTCTGATTCCGCCTACCAGGGAAGAATTAGAAGCGCCCTTGGGCGGAAAGTTAGCGTTATTTTCAAAAAACTGGCATTGCATCACAGGAGACAAATGGACTTTGCAAACAATAGACAAAGGCTACAGGTTTCACTTCCACACTTTACCAAAAAAGAGAGGAATGCCAAACCTTCCACCAAGCCAGAAGACAGAGGCTCTAAAACAGGTCATCAACTTACTAAGGATGAGAGCAATAGAAAAGGTACCATCTATGGAACAAGGCCAAGGATTTTACTCCAGACTATTCCTTGTACCAAGAAAAGAAACTCAATGGAGGCCTATTCTCGACTTGTCCGCACTGAACACATATCTCATTGTACCAAAATTCAAGATGCTGACCCTACAGCAACTTCTTCCCATGTTGGGCAAGGAGTCTTGGCTGGTGACTCTAGATCTCAAGGAGGCATACCTGCACGTCCCTATACGACCAGATTGCAGAAGACACCTCAGATTTCTTGCAGGATCAGAGCATTATCAATTCTCAGCATTGCCCTTTGGCTTATCTACTGCGCCCAGAGTATTCACGAAATGCCTGGCATCAGTAATTGCACATTGCAGGCTTCAGGGAATTCAAATCTACCCATACCTGGATGACTGCCTAATACAAGCGGACAACAAAACAAAAATAATAAAGGATTTGGCCTATGTCATACAACTGCTACAAGCTTTGGGATACACAGTCAACATACAAAAGTCAAGACTAGTGCCATCTCAAAGGCTAACATTTTTGGGTGCAGAACTGGACACAATAACTCAGATGGCTTTTTTCACAGAAGAAAAACAAAAACAACTTCCAGTCTACTTCACGGCATTGACAAGGCAAACTCAGCTTACTGCAAGGAAAGTCCTGCAGGCCCTGGGTTACATGGCATCCTGCATAATCTTGATACCACATGCCAGACTACATATGAGGAAAATACAATGGTACCTAAGAAATGTATGGTCTCAACACAGACACAGTCTAGAAACCATGATACCAATCATTCCATGCCTGAAAAAGGAATTCCTGTGGTGGGCTCAGGCCTGCAAGACCAACAGAGGGTTGCCTTTCCACAAACCACAACCAAGGCAGACCATCACCACGGACGCCTCAGACCTAGGCTGGGGCGCACACATGGAAGACAAGTGTACCCAAGGCCTATGGTCCCAAGACCAGCTGAATCTACACATAAATCTAAAGGAGATGCTGGCAGTGAAGCATGCAATAGAGGCATTCAAAACATTCCTTCACAAGGACCCTGCTGATAAGGACGGACAATACCACAGTCATGTGGTACATCAACAAACAGGGAGGCACGCACTCCTACCCTTTATGCCGGATGGCAATGGAGCTGTGGAACCTAGGCCTGAATCTCAACATTCAACTGCAGGCCAAATTTGTGCCAGGAAAAGAGAATATACTAGCAGACAAATTAAGCAGAACTACCACGGATGCTCACGAATGGATGCTGCATCCAGATATCTTCAAAACCATAACAAAGACATGGGGAATGCCAGAAGTAGACCTGTTCGCCTCCCCACTCAACCACCAACTGAAGAAATTCTGCTCAAGAGAATACCACCCACAAGCCTGGAGGGTGGACTCCCTTTCTTTCAGCTGGAAGGCCCTGACAGTTTATGCCTTCCCACCTCTCCCATTGATGTACAAAGTTCTACTGAAGATCAGGGAGGAACAGCCAAAGGTACTTCTGATAGCTCCAGACTGGCCAAGGCAACATTGGTATCCGCTACTGAGAAGCATGTCTCGGACGAACCCATGGCCTCTACCTCTATGGCCTTTACTTCTAACACAGAACAACTACAAGACCCTGCATCCAAACTTGAAAACTCTGCAGCTAACCACCTGGAAAATTGCATAAAACAAAACCAGGTTGCTTTATCTCAGAGAGTCAAGGACATTATCCTGGAGGCTCGCAGACCCTCCACAAGGAAAACATACTCAGCCAAATGGAAGAGATTCCTCATTTGGAGTGCATCAAAGGGAACAGATGTCACGATTGCAAACCTAGCACACATCCTAGAATACTTAGCAGAACTGTTCCACAATGGCCAGTCCTATTCTTCCATTAAGATTCATGCTTCAGCAATTTCAGCAGAGTACAACATGGATCCTCCTGTCTTCTCTCAACCCCTCCTCAGACAATTTCTAAGAGGGATCAAAAATGTAAAACCTCCAAGGAAACCACCTCTGCCTACATGCGATCTCAATTTTGTGCTGGAAAAATTAACACTTCCCCCTTTTGAACCAGCTGCATCAGCAGACTTACAGTTCTTATCTTGGAAAACTGCCTTCCTTCTGGCAATCACTTCTGCTAGAAGGGTTTCAGAGTTACAGGCATTAATGGCAGTACAGCCTTTCCTTATCTTTCACCAGGATAGAGTGTCTCTGAGAACCAATCCTACTTTCATGCCAAAGGTGGTATCCAGGGTATCCTTGAACCAAGCTATTCATTTACCTATGTTCTTCCCTAACCCACAGAACAGGGGGGAAAAACTACTACACACCTTAGATGTACATAGACAACTGCACTATTAGCTGGACAGAACTAAGACCAGCAGAAAAACTGACCAGCTTCTGGTAGCATATGCAACAGGAGTGCAAGGAAAAGCAATTTCCAAACAGACAATTTCAAAATGGATAGGAAATTGCATTCGATTCTGTTACTCTTTTCATGGAAAGACAACTCCTGAAAATATCAGGCCTCACTCCACAAGGGCTACAGCCACCACTACAGCTTTTCTACGAGGAGTGGCTACCAAAGACATTTTAGAAGCTGCTACTTGGAGCTCCGTGCATACATTTGCCAAGCATTACAATCTTCCCTTATACTCCAGATCCCGAGCAGGCTTTGCAACTGCAGTTTTACAAGGGATCTTAACTGCACCATCTTTATCTTAGTGCCTCCTCCCCCAGTTTGGCTATGGTATTCTACCCATATGTTATGACTGCAGATGCATTCTTGAAGGACATAGTACAGTTTTGTACCTACCATAAATGTAGATGTCCGATAGGTATGCATCTGCAGTCAGGATTACCCACCCTCCTTCCCCTCTGTGGTATTCCTAGGGTGCTTACCCCTCTTTCAGCTAACTGGGGGAATCTATTATGGTGTATTTGTTTGTATGTATATATGTATATATATTTTTTGTTTGCTACTGTTTGGAATTTTCAACATTGATCCAAATTTAGCCTTCCTAGAGGGCACCTGGCATCTGGGACAAGAAACACTGAGGAAAATGGCGTCGGCTGATGCCTTTATACCCCAGGAGCTATGACGTCGGGTGAAGTGCGACATCAGCCGAGGCCAGACCCAGACTTTGGAATCGGGCCGATCGAGGGCTGCCTGAGGCAGGACAAACCCATATGTTATGACTGCAGATGCATACCTATCAGACATCTACATTTATGGTAGGTACAAAACTGTACTTTTCCAGTCCCTTCCAGGCCTTCTCAGTCCAAACCCAGGAGCAACAGACCACCAAGACTTCAGTGTCAGGCTATGCACAGATCTAAGCAGTGGGGGGCTCCCACTTCCAAAGTAGGGAGTAGTAAGCAACCCCCCTATGAAAAAACAGCAGAATGACTTTATCCTTAACTCTTCCAAGCCCTGCTCAACTACTTCCTCCCTTAGGAGGAAAGTTCGCCCTGCATGCAAAAAAACAGGAACTCATTACCCAGGACAAATGGGTTTTAAACATAGTTTCCTTAGGATACAGATTCCACTTCCACTCACTCCTAACCCCGTGTGGATGGCCAGATCTCCCCCCAAATCAGTGGGTGGAGGCCCAAAAACAAGTTCTGTCTCTCCTCAGTATCAGGGCTATTCAGCCTGTCCCAGCAGAACAAAGGGGACAAGGTTTTTATTCAAGACTGTTCCTAGTTCCCAGAAAAGAAAACTCCTTGGGTCCTATCTTGGACCTGTCTGTTTTCAACACCTTTCTGGTGGTTCCAAAATTCAAAATGTTAACTTTTCAACAGCTTCTTCCAATGCTAGCCAAAGATGCCTGGTTGGTAACTCTAGACTTAAAAGAAGCCTACCTGCACATCCCAATAAGGGAATACTGCAGACAATACCTACAGTTCAGGGTGGGCTCCATGCAGTATCAGTTCTCTGCACTTCCCTTTGGCTTATCTACTGCAACGGGGTATTTATAAAGTGCCTAGCTCCAGCCATTGCATTTTGCAGGCAGAGAAATATTCAGATTTACCCATACATGGACGATTGCCTGATTCAGGCAGAAAGTCAGGACTTGCT
Organism: Protopterus annectens; assembly: GCF_019279795.1. Classification (NCBI taxonomy): domain Eukaryota; kingdom Metazoa; phylum Chordata; order Ceratodontiformes; family Protopteridae; genus Protopterus; species Protopterus annectens. Next base: position 19,663,477 of record NC_056738.1, on the reverse strand, counting down.
ATTACAACACCTGGCATTTGTAAAGAGACTTCTAACCTCACTGGGGTATACCATCAATGGGAAGAAATCACACCTAGTACCCTGCCAACAGATTGTATTCCTGGGAGCAAGCTTGAACACAACTTCCCAGATGGCATTCCTCACTCTGGAGAAACAAGTTTATTTGACAACCTACTTCAACCTACTGGCCACAAAAACCCAGCTATCTGCAAGGAAAATCCTGCAAGCCCAGGGGTTCATGGCCTCTTGCATTCTGTTAATTCCATATGCAATACTGCATATGAGGAAACTTAAATGGTATGTAAAAAGTCTATGGTGTCAACATTCTCAGGACCTGAAAACAATGATTCCTATCATGCCTTGTCTAAGGGCAGAGTTCCTTTGGTAGACAGAGGCCTGCTACCACAACAAGGGACTCCCTTTCACTCTACCCCCTGCTGCCCAAACCCTAACAACAGATGCATTAGACTGTGCATGGGGGGCTCACATGGCTGGGCAGTGCATTCAGAGCAAATGGAACCCAAAACAGATGCACCTGCATATCAATCAAAAAGAAATGTTAGCTGTACAGAATGCTCTGACAGCCTTCAAAGACCTTATTCTTCCAGGACAACTGTTGGTAAAGGCAATCAACACCATAGTCATGTGGTACATAAAGATGCAGGGGGGGAACCCATTCCTACCCACTCTGCAGACTAGCCATGGCTCTGTGGAACACAGCCTTGAGCTACCAAGTTAACCTCAATTCCTGCCATGCAAACTAAATTAACTGGCAGACGACTTAAGCAGAAATCTCATGGACCCACAAGAATGGAAACTGGAACCAGAAATATTCAAACCATTGAGGAACAAATGGGGGCCTCCACAGGTAGACCTGTTTGCCTCCCCTCAGAACTACCAGTTTAACAAATTCTGCACCAGAACTCCCCATAGTCAAGCTTGGAAAGTGGATGGCCCTGTCCTTTACCTGGGAAAGCCTCTCAATTTATGCCTTTCCCCCTCTCGAAGGTTCTACTAAAGATCAAACAGGACAAGCCAAGGACAATACTGATTGCCCCAGACTGGCCACGCCAGCACTGGTGCCCACTTTTGCGCAGTTGACAGTGCTGCAACCATGGCACCTGCCTCAGACCCTTTCCCTGCTGTCCCAGCAGGTGGGCCAGATTCTGCACCCTCAGCTTCAAACCCTGAACCTTGCAGCCTGGCTAATTCCCTGAGCTCACCTGTAGCAACCCTCAGTAAGCAGGTGCCAGATGTCATTCTTGAAGCAAGGAGGCCTAGTACTAGAAAATCCTATTCAGAAAAGTGGAAAAGATACTGTTCCTGGAGCCAGGCTCAGGGGATGAGCACAATGGTGCCCAGCTTACCTCATATTCTAGATTATTTAACAGAAATGCTCCACAAGGGCCTCTCTTTCTCATTAATTAAGATTCATGCCTCTGCCATTTCAGCACATTATAATACTGAGCCACCCCTTTTCTCTCATCCCCTGCTAAAACAATTCCTTAGAGGGGCCAAAAATTTAAGCCCTCCCAGGAGAGCTCCCACCCCAGCCTGGAACCCTAACTTTGTATTGGAAAAGCTCACTTTTTCCCCCATTTGAACTAGCTGCTACAGCAGAGTTGAAATTCCTTTCTTGGAAAACAGCCTTACTTCTAACCATCACTTCAGCAAGAATAGTGCCTGAACTGCAGGTCCTCATGGCAGTAGAACCCTTCATTATCTTCCAGGCGGACAGGGTTTCCATCAGGACTAATCCATCCTTTATGCCCAAGGTGGTGTCTAGTGTGGCTCTACACAAGTCCATTCATTTGCCAACTTTTTTCCCTAATTCTCAAAATAAGGGGGAAAGTATACTGCATTCTCTTGACGTACACAGACAGCTTAGATTCTGTTTGGACAGAACTAAGCCTCTCAGAAAATTTGACCAGCTACTAATTAGCTTTGCTGCAGGGGCAGAGGGGAATGCCATTTCAAAGCAAACCATTTCCAAATGCATAGCCCATTGCGTCCATTTCTTCTACAAGCACCATGGAAAACCTACCCATAGGGGATAAGATCACATTTCACCAGGGCTGCATCTACCTCTATGGCATTTCTCAGAGGAGTCCCTACCAGGGACATCTTGGAAGCTGCTACCTGGAGCTCTGTACGTACTTTCACCAAGCATTACCACCTGCCTATCTTTTCTAAATCCGTTGCTGGATTTGCCACAGCAGTCTTAAATGGCCTGATTGCTAGCCCGAATGCTCCTTAACTGCCTCCACCCTTCCTTAGCTTTGGGAATCGACCCAAATGTGATGCCTGCAACAGTGAAACACGAAGAACATAGTACAGTTGTATACACTTACCATAAATGTAGATGCTCGAGTGTATTCACTGTTGCAGTCTTGGTTACCCTCCCTCCAGCCCTCTGACTTCTCTTGGCTCTACCTTTCCTTCTTGTTTGGCATATATTATATCATGTGTATTTGCTTTTTACTGGAGGTGTTCCATACCATATAATTGCTTCCTATAGTGAGGGCGCCTGACATCTGGGGCAAGAAAAACTGATGTAATGGCGTCAGCTGAATGTTTTATACCCCTGACATCATGGAAGAAGCGACAGCATCTGACGCAGAAATCTGAAGAATCTGGTATTCAGGCCAGCTGAGGGCTATCTGCAGGCAGATAACCCAAATGTGATGACTGCAACCGTGAATACACTCGAACATCTACATTTATGGTAAATGTACACAACTGTACTTTCCTGACCCAGAGACTCCCCAGACTCTGGAAAAGACTGCCCATACATGTCAAGCCTAGTGCCTTTTTGGCCATCTTCAAAAGGAACCTTGATGACTGAATGGGAGATAGGAAATTCACCCCAGAGATCATGTCAGTCGCCCTGCTAGACAGAGGTCCAGGGAAGTAAATACTGTGGGAGGAAATAGCCAGGGAATTGTTATGGCTAGGCTTGTATAGGCCATAGGGCCGATAGCCTAGTACCAACCTATGAACCTGATAAATTCAAAATAACACGACAGTTTGAACAAATATTTTTGCAGGGGGTAAGCATTTTTTACTCTGTGCCCACCTTCAAATAATATTTACAAACTCTGTAGTCACACCATATTGAGGAAGGGAGACCAGTTCTCAGAACAGTAGACATTAGTCTTGGGCAGCCATTTGTTTTGTTAAGAAATGAGTTAAGGGAGTTGGCATGATCGTTACATTGTTTACCTCAGAGACAAGAAGATACAGGATTTGGTTCTTACCTTTAAGGGAAAACTGGTTAGGCTTAAGTTAAACCACAAGGGTAGCTGACCCTAGTACTTGCCGATGAACCTATGAGTAAGCAAGAAAGTAAATTTTGAGATTTGGCTTAGAGAAGCCAGATAGTATGCAACTGGTTGCTATTTATATGTAGAACTGTAGCTAAGTATACAGTAGATGATCTGATTATGGAGGTGTATTGAGTACTAGCAAGTTGGAAATATACAGCAGCTGTGGTGACATATAGGCTGATTCCTGAAGTAAATCTGGTCAGCTGCTAACTTCTGTAGGAGAATATCTGGTCATGGATGGCAGAAAGCTCACAGAAACTCTGCTACAACTTGCTGTGAGGGAAACATGAATCTGTTGTTGCTTACCTGTCTTTTGTATTACTTCACTGCCTTCTTCTGCTTTGTATGTTGTGATTTGTTTTCTTTAACTGTGTTTTACTTCTGTTCTGCTTTTAATTGCATATTTAAACCAGGCAAGCGACCATAGCTGTCTCTTTAGTGAGTCAGACAAAAAAAAAAATATTTCCCATCCTGTTGTAGTGTTTGTAACCTCAAATGCCTTTCTAGTTGCCTGCCTTTTAAGTTAATTTGACCACACATCTTCCCTCGCCACTTTCATTGGCTGTTGTGAGTAAGCACAACATTGTCATTTTTTAAATCACTCCCCTTCAACTGTTGAAATTTATTGTCTATCCCACTGTATTACATCGAACCAGAGTACAAAGCGCCACCTCCTTCCAATCTATCGTGCTCTGTTAAAATTAGTGGTTTTCCACTTAGAAAGCTAAAGCTTAGTTACTACCCCCCCTTATCTTATTGCATAATGATCACTGCAGCTGTTAGGATATTAACCCATTTTTCCATCTTACCTTTAAAATCTCCAGCACCTACTCCAAGACTACCAATTATTGGAGAACCAACATTCTCCCACTCAGCATTAATTTTGGGATTAGTACTTTTGTTTTGCTGCTGGTGAGAGAAGGAGCAGAGTGCATAGATTCCTGACTGATTCTGGTTGGGCAGTGAGTGTCTGTGCTTAAACATTCCTGATTGGTCTGGTTCCTGTTCAAGGCATCTACTAGGAAAAGGCTACAAGCCTACATATTTTTGCATAATCTGTGACAAGACAGTGGATCACGAAACCGGTGTGGCCTGCTTCTCATCTTTGAAATAGTGCTAATGTTTTGTTTCTAGTGAGAGAAAAAGCAGAGGAGCATTGTATCCCAGCTGAGTGAAGTTGTGGTGACCCCATCACTAGTAGTAGCCAGGCAGTATTCATTCATGTGACGTCCGTCTCTTAATCATTCATGACAAGCATATTCCTTTTTTCAGTAAAGTAATGCTTGATGTGTCCATAATTCATCTGGGCCTACATATTAGTTTCCCCCTAGGTGTTTAACAGTGCCCTGTATAGACACAGAAATCATGACTGACATTTTTCCTGTAAAAGCACAATTGACATTTCACCAAACGTTAGTTGCAGACAGGATAACTAGTTTGCAGTGA